>NC_086321.1:139337725-139643836 GCF_036172605.1 Pelobates fuscus
GATATGCGTCACCCAACAAGAGCAGGCCTACAAGACCATGCTGAGATGGTATACAACCCCAACAAAACTGTATCGCATGGGGAAAACCCCAGACGACCTGTGCTGGAGAGGGTGCGGCCATAAGGGGACCTACATCCATATGTGGTGGGAATGCCCTAAAGCACAGGCCTTCTGGCGAGATGTAGGGACCCTACTACAACAAGTATTCCACAGGCGCATAACTATAGATCCATGGGTATTTTTACTTTCGAGAACTCTAGACGATTGGCCTAGGAAGCACCAAAAACTGCTTCATAAAATCACTTTAGCGGCCAGACTTACCATGGCACAGGCATGGCTTAAACCAGAAATCCCCCAGGTGACTGCAGTAATTCCTAAAATAAAGGACATACGGGTCATGGATGACCTCACAGCACGAGTGAGGGGTAACATAAAAACATACGAAAAAACCTGGGAGATGTGGATGGCGGGTGACTGGGGTTCATGAGCAGACCACACTAAGACCACTCCACTGATACACTGCCTTACACCGCTACCACACTTGACTGGTAATAAGTGAATCTCCTCCTGTACAGCGCTCCGACACTCACCATGGGGATCCCCTCCCCCCCCCCCCCCCCCCCCCCTCGGTTACTCCATACCTGAGATGATGAGGGACAACAGTCTAAGTCCACTCATCAGCAGAAGCGAGAGGACTTACTCATTGAGCATCCGGCCAACGAGCAGTGTTTGATGTTCCAGAGGTGGATACCCCACGCTCAGAACTCAGGTCTGGGCTACGTGGCTCGTACCTCCGGGCTGGATAATATATGGTGTAACCGATTATACTTAGATACCTATATAGCGTGCACATCTAATATGTTCTTTCCTTCTTTTTGTTGTTATCCCTTTATGTTTATTATCGTTTCTCATTGTACGATTTATATGTACAATGTATATAATGTATAATTGTGACACCAATTGGCTAACACTAACAACTCAGGAAAATATACCTAAACCGCGGATGCGGCATGTTCCAGTGTTAACTGTACCAATACCATTGTCAACAAAGGAACTTGTATTGTAACTGATGATGTGTTATACGCAGAAATACCAATGTCACTTCAAAAATAAAGAATTTGAAAAAAAAAGAAAGTGTACTTTATGGAACTGGCTGAAGATTCATGGCTCCATAATCTAAAGAGCAATAATAGTGGCTCTTTAAAAAGAGTTAATTTTATTGCTTTCTTTTCTTATTTAAAAAGTGTCATGGGAAAGGGTAAACAACTTTTCCTTTATGCATTTTGTGCATTTACCACAAGAGGGACCACTAAACTAATTGTAGAGTATTATTTAATAAAAAAAACAACATGTCTGCATGTAAAATTCATTTAGTATAGTATCATATATAGCCTATTTACATTTAAGGGAAACAAAGCATGAGATAAATCAAAGGAAATTAAGAGATTGGGAAAAATAAAAAAAATAAAAAATGTAACATTTAACTATTAAATCATGAAAAAAGGATGCACGGGTAAGGTAGATAATAAAATAACAATAAAAAGGAGGCAGGAGACAGATTCATGAACAGAAGAGGATTTTCTATTTGGTCAAATGATAACCGCTGAAATTAGGCTTTTGCCATGTGAAATTAATATCTCTCCAGACTAAATTTTTGCATGCTATTTAGGCTACTGCTGTAAAACAAAAGGAGGGAGGAGAGAAAGAGAGAAGTGGGGGAGGAAGGGAGGGGAGAGAGAGTGGGGGGAGGAAGGGAGGAGACAGAGAGAGGAGGGAGGAGAGAGTGAGGAGGAGGGGAGAGAGAGTGAGGAGGAGGGGAGAGAGAGTGAGGAGGAGGGGAGAGAGAGTGAGGAGGAGGGGAGAGAGAGTGAGGAGGAGGGGAGAGAGAGAGAGGAGGAGGGGAGAGAGAGAAAGGAGGAGGGGAGAGAGAGAGAGAGAGAAGACAGGAGAGAGAGAAGAGAGAGGAAAGACAGGAAAGAGAGAGAGAAGAGAGAGAGAAGAGGGGGGAGAGAGAAGAGGGGGGAGAGAGAAGAGGGGGGAGAGAGAGAGAAGAGGGGGGAGAGAGAGAGAAGAGGGGGGAGAGAGAGAGAAGAGGGGGGAGAGAGAGAGAAGAGGGGGGAGAGAGAGAAGAGGGGGGAGAGAGAGAAGAGGGGGGAGAGAGAGAAGAGGGGGGAGAGAGAGAAGAGGGGGGAGAGAGAGAAGAGGGGGGAGAGAGAGAAGAGGGGGGAGAGAGAGAAGAGGGGGGAGAGAGAGAAGAGGGGGGGGAGAGAGAGAAGAGGGGGGGAGAGAGAGAAGAGGGGGGAGAGAGAGAAGAGGGGGGAGAGAGAGAAGAGGGGGGAGAGAGAGAGAGAAGAGGGGGGGGAGAGAGAGAAGAGGGGGGGGAGAGAGAGAAGAGGGGGGGGAGAGAGAGAAGAGGGGGGAGAGAGAGAAGAGGGGGGGAGAGAGAGAAGAGGGGGGGGGAGAGAGAGAAGAGGGGGGGGGGAGAGAGAGAAGAGGGGGGGGAGAGAGAGAAGAGGGGGGGAGAGAGAGAGAAGAGAGAGAATGCTGTATTAACTATGTTAAGAATATCTATGTTAATGTTTAAAAGGTCATACCTTACCGGTAACCAGAGCACAGTGAGAGATTGTGATAATGTGAACAAGAAGAAAAAAAAATTCATGCAAAACAGAAGACACTCATATTAAAGTTAGCAAAATTAATTATATGTCATTACTGTAAGAGACGCTGAACCATGGCTATTTAGAAATATAATCTATACCTCGGGTGCCCAAAAGGTTGATGCCCAGATGTTGTAGAACTACAACTCCCTTAAATTAAACTTGACCAAAACTGAAATTCTGGTCTTTCCTCCATCAAGTGTTGTTACTCCAGTGTCTGTCTCCCTCCAAGTCAACGGTGCTACCATCAGCTCCACCACGCAGGCTCGCTGTGTTCTCTTTGACTCTGACCTCTCCATCAAGCCTCATGTTCAATCTATCGCCAAATCCTGTCATTTCCATCTCAAAAACATTGCGCGCATCTGCCCCTACTTAATGTCCTTTCTCGCCTTGACTACCGTAATCCGCTTCTCAGTGGTCTTACGTGCTCCCAACTTGCGCCGTTACAGTCCATAATTAATGCGTCAGCGAGGCTCATCTTCCTGTCCGCCCGCACCTCCCATGCCTCACCCTGTCAGTCCCTACATTGGCTTCCTATAAAATATAGAGCTCAATTTAAAATTCTGGTTCTTGCTTTCAAATCTCTACATAATGCTGCTCCCATCTATTCTCCCTAATACAAAAGTATGTCCCGTCTAGGCCCTTACGATCTGCTGAAGACTTATGTCTGTCTTCTGTCCCTACTCCCACCTCTGATGCTCGCCTTCAAGATTTCTCAAGGGCTGCACCGTTCCTGTGGAACTCGCTTCCCTCCTCCATTAGATGCTCACCCAGTCTCCACTTCTTCAAAAAATCATTAAAAACCCACTTCTTCATAAAAGCGTATCAATTAAATTGTTAATAGCTCCTGACTGATTCCTCTTCTGCACCTGTCACTAGTCTAATACTATCCTTACCTTTTTGTGTCATTTTACCCCACTCCCTCTAGTATGTAAGCTCATTGAGCAGGGCCCTCAACCCCTCTGTTCCTGTGTGTCCAACTTGTCTGGTTACAACTACATGTCTGTTCGTCCACCCATTGTAAAGCGCTGTGGAATTTGATGATGCTATATAAATATCATAATAATAATAATAATAATAATAATAATAATAACTCCCATAATGCTTTGCATGCCTTTAGAATAACAAAGCATCATGGAGGCTGTAGTTTTAAAACATCTGGGGATCTACCTTTTGGGCACCCCTGATCTATACAATTACTTTTAGTCATGCCACCCACACATAAATTTGTAAGTGAATTTCCCAAGACTATCATCCAGTCGTGAAATGCTGGTCAAACATTAGGTTGCCATGGTTAGAATATAATTGGACTATATTTTGCCTTCCCCTAAATATGATTTAAAGAGGCCCTTCTAAGTGCCATAATCATGGAAAGTGTATTGTAATTACAGTGACAGGAGTCACTTGGAATTTACACAGGGCAATTACAATAGCAGGCAAATTGGGGTGAACAGCATTTGACCAGATAGAGTCTAAAGCAGATAAATTTAAATATTTTTTTTTTTTTTTAAATCATTACTTATTAATTGTAATAAGCTTTTAAAAAAACAATAAGTGAAAATTTGATGACAGTTTTCCTTTAAGCAGAAGTTCCAATTCCCCTACAGCAATATAAATTTTGTCCCTAACAGAATCCATTGTCAGTGTGTCATTTCAAATGTTAAGCCCATAAATCATGTGCAAATTTGGTCTAAAATTAATTAATATTGCTAAAGAGTAATGAAAATGCCATCTTTAGACAATAAGAGATGCCCAGAGACCAATGTAAGTGTCAAACAGTTTGATAAGTTTTGAGTGATGCCTTAAAGGGACACTATAGTCACCTGAACAACTTTAGCTTAATGAAGCGGTTTTGGTGTAAAGAACATGCCCCTGCAGCCTCACTGCTCAATCATCTGCCATTTAGGAGTTAAATCCCTTTGTTTATGAACCCTAGTCACACCTCCCTGCATGTGACTTGCACAGCCTTCCATAAACACTTCCTGTAAAGAGAGCCCTATTTAGGCTTTCTTTATTGCAAGTTCTGTTTAATTAAGATTTTCTTATCTGCTGCTATGTTAATAGCTTGCTAGACCCTGCAAGAGCCTCCTGTATGTGATTAAAGTTCAATTTAGAGATTGAGATACAATTATTTAAGGTAAATTACATCTGTTTGAAAGTGAAACCAGTTTTTTTTCATGCAGGCTCTGTCAATCATAGCCAGGGGAGGTGTGGCTAGGGCTGCATAAACAGAAACAAAGTGATTTAACTCTTAAATGACAGTGAATTGAGCAGTGAAATTGCAGGGGAATGATCTATACATTAAAACTGCTTTATTTAGCTAAAGTAATTTAGGTGACTATAGTGTTCCTTTAAGGTGGGATGATGCCAGGGGGCTCCTGCCATCATAACACTTTCAGCGCACAGTGGAGGTTAGGGTGCTTAGAGAGCCACCTTTAAATATAGCAAATTGACAATAACATTGATATATTAAAACTATCCCCTCTTCAGATACTATAGGTTAAGGTTCTCTTACAGTAAAAGAAAATTAAAATCAATGGATTAGCGACTTACTGCCAAGACTGGCAGCGGTACAGGTGTAGTAGAAATAATTCAACCTTCATGCAAAGCCAACTGATAAGCCAACAATCAAGGCAATTACACCAATCAGCAGCAGTATTAAAAGGGCAGCTATCCAATATTTCTGTCAAAGAAAGAGAGTTACAACACATGTTTTGTAAAAACAAACAGTCATGCAATGATACGTTTGGTAAGTGGTTAAATACAGACAATAGGGAAGTGACAAAGATATCCTTATATTTAATTTGCAGTCTAAGAAGAAGCAACCTGTTCACTTCTGCTGCTTAACCATAATTAAAGTTTATGGATAAGTAGATTTGAATAAATCATTACAGGGGGAGTGGGAAATCTTACTGTTGTCTGTGAGCAGATATCACAAGCTAGAAGGAGAAGCTCTTGATCTGTTGATAACAGAAAAATGCAAGGCATGCAACACTCAACACAATTAGTATGCTGAAAAAGCAAATAAGTGACGAATCATGCAGAAGCACAGATAATGGGAAAATAAAGAATTCAAATGATCACAAGTCTTCTACATTTTGTAATTTTGGTCTGATTATTTACAAGTTTACCGAGCATATGCATTCATTAGCAAAGGTTCATGTTTAATAATATAAAAAACAGACACTATAAAAAGCTTTCATATAATTATTCTGCTCTCAAGTCACTCTGTTGCAGAGGTCCAAACTGCTGTCCGCTTGACACGGTTGGATTACAATTCCCAACTCTCTCTCTTTATGCTTTGACAGCAGAGAATTATAGTAACTGTATTTCATCTGAACCTGCAGGGCTGCAGTTCAAACTATTTTATAAAGCCTTTCATAATGACATACCAATAGCAACAGGAATTCCTAGACTTTGCCTGGTAATCCACAAAGATAATAGTGCCAAAAGGTAAGACACCACTATGCTTGAGTGGCAATAGGAGGCATTTTCTAATGTTCTTGGTAAGGTAGAAGAATAAAATGTAAATATATGCAGGCAGAATGCGGATGAGCGAATAGATGAGGAATTTGTTTGGTTAAATAGAAACGGTTGAAATTATGTGACAATACTAAATAACACACGCCAGATTTCTGATAAATCTTCCCATTCGGAAAATGCTTATTTTTCCAGACAAGTGTCATTCACAGGGTTATTCATGAATGGGATTAATAACATAATTAGCACAATTATTAAATATGCATGTTTGTATATGCATTGCATAAAATATACAATACCTTGCCACAAGGGAGATGAAATGTTAAACTGTCTGGGTGCATAACACAAATAAACATACCCGAATCCCCCCACCTCGAAAAAAACCCTGATATGCTTAAAGGGACACTATCGACACCCAGATGATTTCAGCTCATTGAAGTGGTTTGGGTACATAGTCCCAGGTCCCTGCAGCCTGCAAAGATAATTACTGCAGTTTAATAAACTGCAATAATTACTTTGGAGGATTAACTCCACCTATAGCCACTAGAGGGACTTCCGGGTCGATAGGCAACTTTTTGTCGCCTAACTGACCGCTAAGCATGAGGACATCCAGCGTCATGTGAAACCCCAAAGGAAAGCATACATTGCCATGTATGCACATTAGGTCTCCCATGCCGACTGACGTCTGTGGGGGAGAAGTAAGGCAGTGCCTGACCCAGCACCGAGGCACATCTGAGCTGGACTCTGGTAAGTGACAGAAGTTTTTTTTTTAACCCACTCATGCATGTATGCATAAGTGGGTCCAGAGAATGAAAGACTTGGACCATACATTTAAAAGACACTGGGAGATTGCCTTTATAAATTGCCTTTTATAAAGTTCATAGTTGCACCCTTCTGACAGTCAATAAGTCGGGGTGGTGCTATACTCGATGACTTGTGTGACACACGCTCCTTCTCATTAACATTTCCCACGAACTCCTGGAAGAGTGTGGAAGCTGGCCTCCTGCCCACCGACTATGTTCTGGGTCTGAGACCCCGTTTGGGAGTTAACCTGCCCAGCCACCCTTAGCAGCTTTCCTTCGGTGCCCCTGGTTCGGCACTTTTCCTCCTAACGAACTGAACCAAACACTAGCTCCTGTCGGCCGTTTGCATGAACAAACCCACGAACAGTCCTCTGTGGTAGTTAGCCGCCATCGCTATGGAACTATTTTTGTCATGAGGACTTGGTGGTTCCCGGTCACCTTGGATTGTTCGTGAAAACTTACCCACGAACAGTCCTCTGTGGTATTTAGCAGCAAAATGTTTTCGGTAAGGTGCCTGAGACTAAGAAGAACAAACGCTCCCTGAAACTCAGATGGAGCACCTGTATTACGGCCGCCGGAGCTCCCGAAATTTGACCGGCCAAAGCACGCATTGCTCTGGAACTATTTTGGGCATAGGACCACGTGTGCACCCGGTAAAAACGTTACCCCAGTGGCGTTTCTCCTATACTGCATGGATATTTGGACAACTTGGGTCTCAGATCAGGGCTGAGAATATAGGACATGTAGGGTTACTGTATGTTTTGGGGTACTTTTAGGAGAACGTTTGGTTCTCTGAATCTGGGAGATAATGAACTTACCGATGTTTAACTTCATTACTTCCCAGGCACAGATACTCTACGGAGGGGCTTGTATTGTGTTGTATGGAGACCCCCAGCTGAGGTCTGTGCATAAAAGAGTTTGGCTCATTAAAATCAGTTGTACTCCCAGAGCTATGTGTTGGGAGGGTAAAAAGCTATTCACTTCCCCGATCTTATTCCAGCTTGTTGAGGATTCAGCAGGGAAAATCCTTATAAGGACTATAACTCCCAGGTAGGTGTGTCATCCTGTCCCTGGGAGGAAATAGAGCTAGTTCTCTATCTTGTTCCAGGACGGAGAGGCTCCAGGAGGACCCCAGTCAAGCCACTGCGACTGGGGCAGAAGTGCTGAGGTTTCTCTGGTTCCAGCTAGGAAGCGATCATTGGCGGGGGTACCCAACTCGGTACAGGTAGCTCCACTACAGCTTGGTTCCATAACACAAAGCGGAATGCAATGCATTTTACGGTGTAGCATTTGATTTGCCAGGAGATATCACTAGAGATGGAGGCAGGAACCTTTTTACTGCAGGATTGGAAATAAATTAATTCTTTATACATACATTTATATTTTATGATTTATTTATTTTTTTGCAGGAAATGAAGAAAACACTAAACTCTACAACATTCCAATGTTATAAACCAATGTATTTATTCTTAACAATGGAGTGAGTCATTAAAGCAGGGGTCAGCAGCCTTATGTGTCACAGACAAACCCAACTACCCACAGACTCTGACAAACCCAACCACCCACACATACACATACTCTGACCCGACCATCATAAGAAAGACTATGCACCATCTCCCCCTCCCATAGACATACTGATGCCCAAAACACACATATTCTAAACCATACACATTGACATTCCTTAATTGGCAGCATATGAACCATAGGCCATGCAGGAGAGGAGGGATGCTATGCTGCCTGGTACCCTGGTCTTGGTTAGTGTAAAAAGGAGTCAGAGTCTTACTCTGGCTCTCCTGACTCATTCGTCACTGGAAGGAGACCCTCCACATTATGAGTGACCAGGGCACACAAAGGGGATAGTGAGCAAGTCAGAGTTATAATGAAGTCATCTGAACGAATATTATTTGCTGCAAATCAGATAACAGTGGGGGAGATTTTGCAATGCTCCATCTCAGTTCTATTTCCAGTGCAGCTATGCCAGCCGGCTGATGGTGAACTCTTGGGCAGAAAGACCATAATTTTCACATGGGTAATAACAGGTAAGTGCTATATATGATAGCCTTACAATAGGCTTGAAAAAAGCCTGGTACAGCGTGTGAAAGATGTTGAAGTGCGATCGGCATTCAGGAACAGAGGTCTGATTATTACAGCCTGATTCACATCGATTCCACACTAAGGTCTCCAGTTTGCACAAAACACTCTGCCGTATCAGCCTTGAGATCAGGCGGGAGCTTGCACTGCAGGGACCAGTGGACGGTAAACGGCTGTCAAGCCTCTGATTCTTTTAACCCCTCAAGGACCAAACTTCTGGAATAAAAGGGAATCATGACTTGTCACACATGTCATGTGTCCTTTAGGGGTTGCATTTGTATGTGGTATCTTGGAGACGAGTACCACCACTTGCTGATGTAAGGGTTTTTATTTGGGGGTAAGGGAATCTTTTTACACAAATAAAGGCAGTATTATACTATGGAAAGCTTTTTTTGTATCCTTTCAATGTGCTATCTACATTGAGATACAGTGTATCCACAGATGCTACATCTCTGCTGCAAGACAAGATTAACCCTTTAAAGACTTTTACCCAGAACTTTTGGACTCTAAAGCAAGTTTTATATATATATGTTTTCTGTGCATAATCAAACTTAATGTGATATATAGAGTTTGATATTTATACTACTAATTCACAGTTATAAGTTGTTGGTTTTCACATTTACACTGATTGCCTGTTGTAAGGCTATCATATATAGCGCTGACACTCTTTTTTTGAATATTATTTAGGTAAAGATTTTAAGCAACTTTATTTTGTGTATAGCCGCTGAATCACATAATTAATTTAAGGAATTTGAATTTATCACGGTTGCGCTCTCCTGTGCAATTTAATAACAGGTAAGTATTTTGTGGTGGGCGGGTAGTTTCAAACACAGAAACAAAGAAAGGGCTATCCCTGGCCTCAATTTTACAAGTGGGCCAATTACACTTTAAATTTTCTGTACAAATCTTGCTCACCATCCCACTACACAGCAACTATCAAGTGTGGATCATGTAATTTGACATTAAAACCATCTCAACCTGATGTTATGTATTTGGCACATAACTTCTGACCAATGTTACTTACCCTGCGGGATTTACTCTGATATTTCACTGCTTTCTTTGTCTCCTCTTTGGCATTTTCAATGTACTCGGCAGCATTTTCAACATTCTTCTCAATGTTGTTAATCATTTCCCCCTAGACCAAAATAAAAGAACAGTGCAAAGAATATAATTAGCTGGCCAATGCACTTTTTGAAAATAAATACATTTAAAATAAATAAATAAATAAACTCAAATTTTACAAATCATAACTTATTTTTCCTTGGTATCAGTGGCAGTACAGTAGGGGAATATTCCTTTTCATATGAACAGGTAGCCTCCTCCAATAAAAAGTAACCAATTAGCTGTCCCGCCACGTTTGCAGGCCATAAATAACTTAAACTGCTAAGCATTCACAGTTAAACTAAAGAAATAAAAAAAGAAACCAACTCAAAAGTATGACAAAATATGTCTGTGTATGTAAAATAAAGTGAGTGTATGTATTGCCGCTGATAATATAGGAAAAAACAGTGAGTAAAATGTCTATTTTTCCCCTGCGTACAGCGAAAGTACAGTATGGAGAACGGAAGAACGCCCAAGTAGGGTGGGTAACTCAAGTTGCGGTTGCTTATAACACCTTGCACCCAAGGGATGCTTCCATTAATGCCAAGGCGTCTAGACGCTAGTGCTTGTTAAAAGTATTAAATGAGAACCATGTAGATGCTTTGCAGATGTCCTTTGGAATAGACATAGCTTTCTTTGGTCATGCTGTTGCCATAACTAGTGGAATGAGCTTTAATTTTATCAGAAAAAAATATCCTTGAGAATTGTAGGCAATCTGAAAAATGTGTGTAATCCACCTAGCTATAGGGAACTTGGAAATCTGCTGACCTTTTGATTTCCCTTAAATGATGATCTGCTTTTCTCCATTTTGGAGACCTAGCCAAATAGATTGTTAAAGCCCACTTGATGTTCTGACTGAAAACGTTATTCCTTAGGAGAGGAAGGATTCTGGCAGAAAGTTTGTAAGATAATTGCCTGATTCAGGTTTATGATCAAGACCTTAGTGCAAACTGATGGTCTGGGAATAAATATCGGTGCCAACAAATGTGTCTACATTTCCCCCACCTGCTCAGCTAAAGTTATGCCTATTAAAAATGTTGCTTTGAGTGTCAAACATTTTACTGGACAGTCTTCCAAAGACTTTTATACAAATCTTGAAACACTGCACATACGGAGTTATTGTTAATTGTATGCTGGGGGCTAGTTGCAACCCCAGCACATGCGACCGAGGCAGCCCAGAACACGGTTCAGGGCTGCCCACGGTCAATTCTGTGTATATTTTACATACTGTCAGCATGCACAGCTCGCTTCCAACAGATGTAAAAATCTTTCCGTTGCAAGCAGACCATCTGCATAGGGAAGATTACTGTCCACACACCCCCTTCCCAACCTGTGAGAGCTCCCTCTTGGGATAAATCCTTTCCACCTAATATCCCCTCACCACCCATAGTGTGCGCACTTTGAGCCAGTGAATCAGTCCAATTGCGAAATTTCTGGTGATATTACAATGGGGCTTGGAAAATCAGTGCGGGTAGTGTTGCCCAGCACTGGATTAAGGTAAGTTTCAATTTTTTTGTGCAGGTTTTTACAGGAATGGCCAATAGTTATACCTAATAGGGCAGTTATAAATGGAGTGTATTTTTTTTTTCTTAAATCAGGGTTGGAGCAACCATTTTAGGACTTGGCAGCCAAATCTTGTATGAGGAAGTAACTAAGGGCAGAAACTTGCACTATTAGCGAAGATGAACAGAGGCCCTAAGAAAAACCTTCCTGAAGAAAATTCCAAATTCCAAAATTACTGGAATTGGGAGTCTTCATGGACTATTAGGATCATCCTTGCAAGATTATTTAAGATTCTTAGGGTTTCTACTGACACATTCTTGATTTTGAAGATTCTCAGGATGTCCTGTAAACGCAAATACCAGTGACAGGTATAGCTTACCACCAGGGTGGCTAGAGTGCTGGATGTAGCATCACGTGCCTACCGCACCACAGCACTATGTTCCAAGACCTTTCGTCCAGTGCCAAGTAAGAACTCAGGATCCTCCATTTGTTTAAATATGCATTGGTATTTGGGGTAGTGGCAGGTAACTTTTTACTTCGTTTTTTATTGTATGTATTGGGCTGATGTGTACGGTTTATTGCTGCTGCCCAGGAGTAGTGGGAGTCTGAGTGCAGTGCTTAATTTTGTGTATTCGCTTTTGTATCACATAACCATGTTACAATGCCCAGCCCATGTGTTCCTTATTAAGGGTTAATAAGTATGTAGGGGTTTAGAAAAATGCCCTTCTGTCTCAGAGGTTGCTTTCCATGAAACTGAAGGAAGCAAGGTGAATTGCTAGTGTAGGACTCACCTAAGAGATTTGCCTTGACATGGTAGATGGGCTTACACCTTATTGCCACTGGAGTGAAACAAAAAAAACTAAATTTGTTTAAATTTGCATAGGGATTTAAGGTAGTGTGCAAGTAACTTTTTTTTATTGGGGATTCTTAGATTCAGTTCTTTATGGCTTTCAAAAAAGGTCGGACAGCCAATCGTTTACTTTTTTCAAAATAGGCTAACTGTCCATATAAAAAGGAACATGCACCTACTGTACTATCATATTAACAGTTTTCCAATTAAAAAGGCAAAACAAAATGATTTTACTTGCAAGGATAGGTAAGGGGGAAGGGAATACAAGCTAAATAGCCTGATCTGATCGAGAGCACCAACAATAGGCAAAATTAATGCTTGTTTAACACATTATTTAGAAAGCTAGTTTGTCAAATGAAACACTAGAATGTTCCATGGGGTGTAATGGTAATGATAGGGAAGGGATTCAAAATATAAAATAAATTTTTTGGTTGTTTTTTTTAATCTGCTCTTGTGAGAACTCATTAAAATGCAAAAATAGTGTATTTGCAATATACAGTGTGCTTTGTGAAATGGTGTTTAGGGATATGTACAGAACCAGAAATATGGCTTAATGAATAAGGGGTACATTCACTAAATTGTGAGCTCAGAAAAGATTTGTAAAATTGGAGAAAAAAATAAGAGCTGCTAGAATAAATCCCCAACTCAGATATTTTGGTATACAGTTTTCAAACCTGTCGTAAACTCACAACATGCTGTTTAAAGGTGCACTACAGGCACCCTACCCACCACAGCTCACTCTAGAGGTTATGGTACTAGGAGTGACCCCCCTTACCACCCATTGCAAGCCATTTTAGAATGGTTAGACTTGATAGCTGATGTCCACTGGTCGCACTGCCCACCTCCACTAAGGTCAAAGTGTCAGCCATTCCACTACTACTACCACCAACGCCAAAAAGCAGGTATTTTCATTGGCTCTATTGAGCTAAGCCTTGCAATACAGGGCTTAAAGGAACATTGTCCCCCGAACTTGCAAAGTCCACCGAACTTGGCGGGTCCTTTATGGAGCCGATGTCACTGCTGTACTACAGCATCGAGGTCTATGGAGAATCCTGCAAGATCCTCCACAGACACAGCCAATTCACAGCCTAAAACACAGCTTAGCCCAGAAGAGCTAACTGTCCTGAATAGAAACTTACGGCTCTCTAGCAGTATCAGTGGAGGAGGGAAGAGGAACAGCAGACCACAGGTAAAAAAATTAAACTGTTCAAAAATGTGTTAAAAAATGCCTGGTACTATACCGTGTAGTGGATAGGGTGCTTAGAGTGTTCCCTTAATAATAGTCTCTAGTAGCTTTTAAAATAAAGTGGCCGCCAATTAAGGAAATATCTGATGGACATTGCTGGTTAAGCAATTAAAGGAATACTTTTTGTGATTATACTACATGATTCCGATTACTGCGTCCCTTAACATTTACTTTCAAATGGTGTTCTTTTAATATACTTTGAATGAGAGACCAAAACAAATTTGCCATCCTTGTTAATGCAGATTAAAAAATATGAAGAAACGGGGTCAGAAATGATATGCCAGTATGCAGCTTGTCGTATTTAACCAGGTTAAAGTAAAACACATTGTAGTGGATGAAATATGCAATGTAGGAAAGAGAACAAAGGATCTATTACCTGAATGTCTTTCCATCAGCAGAAAAAAAACAGTAGCAAATAGCAAAGTGTTAAACAGTTTAGAATGATGTGACAAAACCAAGATGGTCTTGGTTCTATTCATTCATAGCAAATGCATCACACAGTTGCATATAAAAAAAAAAAAAAAAAAGTTTAAATAGCATTGGGACATTGTATTACTATTCTCTATGGCATTGATTCCATAAAATACATTTTTTTTATTTTTTTTTAAGGGTGCTCAGCAAATGACCACCTATGATCCTTGCATAGAGTGTACTGAAAGAAGGCTCCCTGTTACAGTCTCACTTCCAACTAGCCACAATCTCTTCTATTCCTACCTTTCCTCATAGTTGGACAATCTCCATCCCCAACCTCTGAACTAAATCAACATCCATGCCTACTAACTAGCTCAAGCAAGTTGACAGCCTACCTCCAAACAAATGGTTTTCTCTGACACTAGATAACCGCAATCCCCTTATAGTTAATTTACACTTAACTCTAGATAACCTTAAACCCACCTAGATATAGCCCTACTACTCCAAAATGTAAGACTCCTATAGTAGGATATGAAGTAAAATCATTTTGGTGAGAAAAATTGGTTACTTTCTGTTTAACCCCTTAGTGACTGACTGCAAATTAAAAATATGATATAATGGTTTATTTAAAAAGGTTGAATATCATGCTCTTATAGAGAGCTTTAAAGTTTATGAAAATAATATTGGTAGTTACACAAACATGGGATAAATAATTAGACACACTAATACAAAAGGAGAAAAGGACACCTGTGGGCTTCAATTGTTAAGTAATAGAAATGTACCCATGAATGTGATTTTATAAAGAGTACTTCTTTAAATTCAGCATACTGCATCAAAAATAGAAATCAGAAGCAATGTTTTACAAATCACTATACATTGAAAGTGGAGAAGATAGACAATTATAGTTTCAATACATGTAAATGGCAAAGATATAAGGGTTTATATAAAAAAAAAAATAATTTTTACCTGAGTTTCCACCAACATTGCAATATCCACAAACATGTCATGCAGTTCACGAATGCTGGACTCTAGCTTAATGATGTCTTTGTGGCGGGATTCAATTTCATTCAGAGCCTGCCTTGTAATCTGGGAATCTGAAATGATCTAAGACACAAACAAGCCTTTGCTCACTCATGATATTTCCAAAACAGGACTAATGAATGCACGTATAATAACCACTCATTACTTACATCTGATGTAAAGATTGAAGGGTTCCCAGACTCCAACATCTCTTCCAGTTCATCATCTGTGGTTGTTTTTCCAGCTACAAGTGAAAAGTACATTTATATGTACCAATGTTTTAAGCTACAAATTGACACCATTCTATACTGCATGCAACACAGGGCATTCATCTGCCCACGCTAAGATGGCGGCGCCTAGGACTAAGATCCGGGCATGAAATATAGAGGTAACAGGTTGAATTAGGGGACCTAGGGGCATTTGGGGGTGACTTGAGGGACAATCAATGTAGTGGAGTTGGGAGGGGGGTCTTTTAAAAAAAAACTAAAAAACTAAACAAAACGGATCCTGCCATGACAGTACCACTTTAAGCCTTAACGTTCCGTTTGTTTCTTAAAGGAACACAAACATGAATTCCTGATCCTATAGTGTTAAAACCGCCATCTAGCCCCACTTGCCCCCTAAATATAGTGCAAGCTTACATTTGTAAGTCTGCAGCTGTTGGCTCTGTCTCTGATCTGCCTGCTGGGCTGACATCATCAGAAGTAGTGGTCTGAGTCAATCACAATGCTTTCTCATAGGATTGTCTGAGGAGGATGTTAGAGCATGGGCAAGGAGGATGTCAGAGCATGGGCAGAGCCAGCACAAGCCAAACACAGCATCTCCTCATAGAGATGTATTAAATAAACCCATTAGGAGAGTTCAGTGTCACCATGCATAGGGAGGAGACACTGTGCAGCACTGCCCGAAGAAGCACCTCTAGTAGCAATCTGAGGAGTAGCCAGTTGAGTTATCCGTATGCTGTAATGTTAACATTGCATCTTCTCTCAAAAGACAGTGTTTACCTCAAAAAGCCTGAAGGAAATAATTATACAAACCAGAAAAAAAAGAAGCTGTAGTTTTTCTGGTGACTATAGTGTCCCTTTAAATATCTACAGAATTAGAAATAAATTGGTGTTGTGTCAGGCTTATGCAATATAGGATCACACATGGACTAAACCCTCATTATTTTTTATCTGGGTTTTTTTTTTTTTTTAGAAGACTACTGCGTTCTGTGAGCTTTGAAATTGCATATTAGTGAATGAGTGAGTGCGCTGGGTGTATGTTGTACAAAATTAGATAACTATACTTTCTTGAACAGGGTTATTCACTGAATTGAGAATTCACCAAAAATTCAAAGTAAATTAGAAGTAAATTTATGCCAAAATAGCTAAATTTGGAAAATTCTCTAGCCAGTTCTGATTTCAGAGTGGTTATTTTGACCCTAAATTTAAAATGTATTTTGAATTCCTGGCAACCTGGTGAATAACCTTGTAAGTGCACAGTTAAAACTACATCAAGCTGGCAATAAAATAAAAAATGCAAAGTTATAGAAACCATGCACCTTCTAGCACAATGCCTAATATGACTAAAGAAACCAGTTTATTAAAAGATAACTGTAGTCTAGAGTTGATCCCATTTATTTCAATGACAGACTGATTATTTCAGTGTAGAAATCAGTGGGAAAGGGGATTTTTCTAAGGTTTTAGCCACAGAGCACTCTGTACTGGTGAGTACATACTACACTAAAAATAGTGTATGGGTATGAAAATGTGGTAAAGTCTCAAGGGAGCTTATGTGTATGGTGCTTAGATTGACATTAAGATTTTGATGAAGCCAGACTGCTCATTTACTTAGGAACACTATAGTCACTAGAACAACTACAGCTGATTGTATTTGTTCTGGTTAGTATAATCATTCCCTTCAGGCTTTTTGTAGTGAACAATGTATTTTCAGAGAAAAGGAAGTGTTTACATTAAAGCCTAAAGATACCTGCACAGGCCACTCATCATATGTCTACTAGAGGTGCTTCCTGGGGCAGTGCTGCTCAGGTTGCAGAACTGACATCTAGTGTCTCCACCCTTTGCATGGAGACACTGAACTTTCCTCATAGAGATGCATTGATTCAATGTATCTCTGTAAAGAGATGCTGATTAGCCAAGCCTGTGTTTGGCTTGTGCTGGCTCTGCTCCTTGACAACATCAGCCAATCTAATGTTTTCCTATGAGAAAGCATTCTGATTGGCTTTGAACACCACTTGATGCCTAGCAGGCAGATCAGTTAAAGCGCCAGCAGCAGTAGCCGCCTGAAATAAAGGTAACACTGTTTAACCTTGAGTTAGACAGTGTTTGAAAACAGACATTCTCTCTGGTTTTCTGCTTCTGCGCAGGGAGTGAAGCAGGGAAGAATAAACACTGGCTGACCCAAGATTAAAATGTACGACAGAAGGATCCTGTTATAAACTAAAGGGATGTGCTTCTTTTAGAATAATAAAAACAAAAACAAAAAAAACCACCCACAATAGGATCATTATGTTCAAAAATAGGTGACAATTGTCCGTTAATTTAAGAGTAGGTGCAAATGTAAGCAAATGTTTGTTAGAAAGATTCAAAATGTTCCAACAAGCAGTAGTAACGCTCAGCATACACAATGATTATTTTCTTTATTTTTATTTTTGAGACACAAAGGCAGCATTTCTTTATATAACCATTTCATATGCATAATACTAGTGTTAAATAAAAAATTATAAATAAAAGGTAAACCAAGAAGTGGGATTAATCAAAACAAATCACTGAGGGATAATTGTATTTAATCCTAAATAAAACTAAAAAAATTGGTTAATTTAGTATTAATCCCTCCCCCCCAAAAATAATAATAATATATATATAAATAAATAAATGTATAAATGTATTTTTCATAAAAGGTGTGCCGGTAGCTTACTTATTTCCAGTTGACGCTGTATACGTCCTTTGCTTCGGTCTCGAAACTGGACCTGGATTTCATTGTATGCAATCATAACCTCCCCAAACTTTCTGGTCAATACTGTATGCTGTCACAAAAGGAAAACATTTATTAACCCATTGAACTGTACACTTATAAAAAGCAGTGATTTATTTTTTTTACAAATATTTAAAGAGTTCGCTGTTAGCACTTTATCCCACCTGTAAACTCAAGAAGAAATTATTCAAAACAATATTTACAAAACTTTCAGCAAGAATTTCCCTACCAAGGAATTATAAAATAGTTACCCACCAATTTCCATTGAGAGAAAAAGGTGTACAGCAATGTAAATGCAGTAAAGATCTCAGCTTATATACGGCATGTTTGACACTTTCATCTGCTTATTAAGTGTTCCTTCATAACAATAGGTTTCAGGTACAAAACATTTAAATCCTGTAACATTTCAACAAAACATTTGCAAAGATGTTCTCAGGTTTCAAAACTGACATGCAAGACTTTTTCGTTTATTACTGGCCCTTTAAGTGAACTTCATGATTTTCTCCTCTAGTGGCCTCCCGAGCCACTAATCTATTCACTCACCTTAATAACCTCACCTGGATTAACTAATTAGGAGGCTTGATAAGTCTACTCCCTGCACACAACAGGGCCTTGACATTGAAGTCTATGCTCTGATAAAGAATCTCTGTTACTGGTAATATCCTGTATTTTATCTTAATTATTTCATTCTGTAGAGAACTTACCTGCAGTGCCTCATCCTGTACTCATCTGCATTTCCTCATACTGAAAGGCACTAACCTGCATTACTTCATCCTGAACTTGCCTGTATTACATCTTACCGAAAGACTTTCCTTATCAGCTTCCAAGAATCCCGATTTGTGGTGTATTGCCTTCATTGAAGAATCTTAACTGCTTCAATTGCTGCATCACTGCATGATCTCATAAGCAACCTGCATTATATTATTTTGGAATACACCTACCTGTTTCAACCTCTGCAACTCTGCGTGATCCTGTATTGTGTTATCCTAAAAGGTATTTACCGATAACTAGCTGCATTGCAAACTATCCTGGAAATCCTTAACTACTTGGTATAACTTCAAACTTGCTTGTATACAAAAGACTTTATTAATTTACTTTATAAAGATTGTTTGTGGCATATCGCCTAAACCCTGTTTTTTTACTCCTAAAGTATCCTGTTTGTGGCAGACTGCCCTTTATTCTTTATTTTCAGTAAATTTGTTATGTCTAATACGACAAAGTTTTAACCAATAACCCTTGCAATAGTCTCCTATCTGACCTGCTCAGGAGCATGACAGATGTTTGTAATAAGTGAACAAGTACATTTTTGGAGCGTTGTGTCGTAAAAGAACACTATAGGGTCAGGAACACTAACTTGCCCCCCTTCCCCCAAGGTAATAAAACGTACCTTATCCGCCGGGGCTGTCCCTGCTGTTGATCCGCCTCTCTGACAGACATCAGATTTGATGATTTCAGACAATTCAATGCTTTTGTATAGGGAAAGCATTGGTTTGGCTGAGATCAGCAAGGAGGCAGGACAGGGGCAGAGCACAGACATCAGCTTGGCCAATCCGCACCTCCTCATAGAGGTGCACTGAATCAATGCATCTGTAAGAGGAAAGTTTAGTGTTTCACAACATGGAAGCCAGGAAGGTGGAGTGGCCACTGGAGGTGTCCCTAGAGGGCAATGTAAACACATAAAAATGCCTGCAGGGGACGGGGCCTGACTGCCATGGCGGAGAGACGTGTTTAGCTTGAGCTCCTCTCCTATGCTGGCAGTACATTTAGTTTTTAGCTAAATCGAATCTGCTCTCAACCAGGCCCAGCGACTTAACTGACCTCTGATCGAGCTGAGGTACTCTGTAGGTATCGGAGGTCTAGCAGGAGCTCATCTGCTGCACGACTTGCACAATGCAGCCAATAGGGCACCGGTTGGGGGAAGTGGCCGATCTCCCATACTGGGGCTGCTCAACATATCAGGGACGTCCAGGTGCCCCGTTACCACCCCCACCCACCCCGAGAGGCTATATAGACCCGCTGGAGGTGCCACCACAGAGAGTGAGAAACAATCGAGTGGCTCATCTAATATGGCGGACGCCACAAGGCCACCTGACCTCATGGATGGTCACTTTACATATTGTCCAGGCTGGACAAGGATTTTCCACAATTTCTGGCAGAAACTGGAGGAGAAGCGGCACCAAGCCACCATGCAGCAGCCGACCAGCCACTCACCTCGACAGCCAATCCCTCACATGCAGCAGAAGACCAAGGCTCTAATGCAGAAGAGGACCCCAAAATGGCGACGCGGCAGAAGGCACTCAGCGCTTCAACGCAAATCGGCACATAAGAGAACAGTCCCGTACAAGTGCTGGGACTCTTACAGTGTCCAAGACTCAACAGCTGCAGTTTAAAGCTAGACCAAGCGGGAAACCTGTGGAGCATGTTCTATGCCGTTTTACAGTGCAAAATGAGGTCTTATACCATCCATGCACAACAACAAAAATGCCTACAAGGACTGACTATATTCACCAGAACAACTGTTCTGGTAACTATGGTGTTCCTTTAATTTGTGATCTGTAAAACACAAAATATGAGAAATTATGTTACTGGTGTAAAAATGTGTGTTATGCACTAAGGGGAAATATTTGAAAAACCAAACAAAATCAAACATGCAAAAAAATACATACAATGTAGGAGATGATTCACACTTCTAGACTGATTCTGTAATATAAAAAGCAATATAGTGTAATATGCTAGTACAATTGTATCAATTGAGATGAGCGTCAGGTACTCACAAGCCTAGAGCCAAATTTCTGCATATGGCTCTCATGGATAGCGCTGTGGGACTTTTCAGGATGTCCCTCTCCTATTCCCAGATCACTTATATGATGCTCCGGTTGGGTAATAATCCAGGTTCCACAACTTGACTTGACTTTTTTCAAGAGAAAACTTTATTGCTCCCAAATGTGGAATAAAACATGAATCAAATTAAAATTTCGATAAAATAAATAAAAAATAGAGTAACTGTATACAGTCCTGCCAATTGGCAAAAGTCCAAGTGTCCGAAACGCGTTTCGCCCCGTACCAGGGGCTTTTTCAATCGGTGTATGGGCTTCTTTCTCTGTTTGGCGTCTTCTTAATCCCCTTGTGTCTTTTCACTTCCGGGTTCCGGCTATCGCACGTATGGAACGCAACGTGCGTTCCACCGCTGACGGCATGCGTTCCACTTTCAGATGGCGCCGTCGCTATCTGCTGACGTCACTGGAACGCATGTCGAGCGTGTTGTGCGTTCCATTTCGGAATTAATAGAAATTTAGATAATTTAATGGCATAACATAAAAGTGTTAAATAGATATGAATTTGTATAGCATTAGTGGCTTAGTATTAAAGTGCTGGTGAAATTTAAATAGCATTAATAGCTTAACATTAAAGTGCTTAATTCAGCAATAAAGTGCTGATGGCTGTGCAAAAAGTGATATTGCCTTTAACTTAAATAGTATTATTCACATTGAAAAGCATCATATGCTGACATCTTATATTAAAGTGCTGGTGTTGTGCCGATGGTGATAATCATTCTTAATCTTAATACTATTATATATAAAGTGATTATAGTTGTAGGGTATTATTCACTATCCATTATAATATTAAATATTAATCACACAGGTGTCTCTAGGTGGATAACGAAGTGCTTTCCGTTTTAGAGGATTGCAAATATATCTAATACTTTTAAAAGCCTGCTCTATGTAGTAGGAGGTGACAGCATTTTCCTGATATTATTCCATTTTATTCTCGCATAAAGATGTATCTAACAGATAGGCTTTTAGGGGAATCCCCGGGCAAACGCCAGAGATCCAGAGAACAAGAATCAGAAGAGGAAGAAAGGGGAAACAAAGAAAAGAAGGGAAGGTTATAGATTCCAATGGAATCTTTAACCTCACTGATTGCCCACTTACTGATGGAGAAATAAAAGTCCTGAAAAAAGGCCTCAAGTTTGCCCCTACAGCCGAAATAGATAAATTCAACTTTTTTATTGACATGAATAAATTCATGAGAAACCTATGTTTAAAAAAGTTTTTTAATGATAAAGATTGCCCGACGAATGAACCCTCGGAAAGCGAACAAAATTTTGTTCAAACACAATTGAAAGAGAAATCAACTTTTTTTCCCAGACACATGATCTCTGATGGAATGAAAACATTTGAGACCATGGTGATGGGGGAAATAAACAAAATTAAAAAACTAAATAAATTTCAACAAAACATGTCTAAAAAAGAAAAGAATACTTTAACAAAATTACAAAAAAACAAAGACCTGATTATAAAACCAGCCGACAAAGGGGGGGGGATAGTGGTATTATCGAAGCAGAAATATATGGAAGAATCTGAAAGAATCCTTTCAGACTCCAGCACTTACCAAAAACTTAATTCAAATCCCACTAACAAAGTGAAGGAACTCTTTGAAGAATATATTAAGAAGGGATTGGAAAAAGAAATACTTACAGAAAAAGAAGGTAAATATTTACAGACAGCACACCCGAAATTACCGGTTTTTTATTATTTACCTAAAGTCCATAAGAACCCACTAAACCCACCCGGACGCCCAATTATATCAGGAATAGACTCCATTTCCTCCAGAATTTCAGAGTACATCGACATACTACTACAGCCTATAGTTGCTAAGACATTGTCACACTTGAAAGATACAATCCATATCTTACAAGTTCTAGATTCTATCCAGTGGAAACACAGTTATCATTTGGTCACAAGTGATGTTACATCCTTGTACAGCATTATCCCACACGAAATAGGAATAAGAGCGGTGAAATATTTTTTAGTTAAAGCGAATTTTAAAGATGAACAAATAGAGTTCATTTTAGAAGGGATCCATCTCATTCTAACAAACAACTTTTTTTGGTATCACGACACATTTTATCTACAAATTAGAGGGACGGCGATGGGCACCAAATTCGCACCCAGTTACGCAAACCTTTTTATGGCGTATTGGGAGGAACATTTCATCTATTCAATCCATCCCTGGGTGTCGAATTTGGTGTCCTACCACCGATATATAGACGACATCTTTTTAATCTGGGAAGGCACGACAGACCTTTTAGAGATGTTCAAACACTTTTTAAACGACAATGACTGGGGGATTATCCTCACCACCTCTCAAAGTCAGAAGGAAATCCATTTTTTAGATCTCCACATCTTTGTACAAAATGAGCAAATTAAAACAAAAAATTTCTTCAAAACAGTAGATGCAAACGGGTACATCGAGAAATCAAGCTGCCACCATAGACCATGGCTTAAGAACGCACCCAAAGGACAATTTTTGAGGATAAGGCGAAACTGCACTAATGACGAAGACTTTAAGACACAAGCAGGGAGAATAAGAGAACAATTTAAAGAAAAAGGATACGAAGAAACTGAATTGAACATAGCTATGGAGGAAGTAATGAACACATCAAGGAAGGATTTACTAACCTACAAACCCAAAAACACACAATCTACGTATACCCAGAATATTCCTTTTATTTGCAATTTTAACGGTAACCATAAACAAATAAATAGAGCCATCAGGAAATACTGGTATATCTTACAAGAAGATCCTGTTTTAAAAACTATGTTACCGACCCAACCACGTATAATTTATAGAGGTGCCACTAATATGAAAAAAACCCTAGTTCGAAGTAGTGAAGGCCCAGCCAAAATAAAACATTTTCTAAACTATAATAAAGGTTTCTATGGGTGTGGGACCTGCCTGGCGTGCAGGACCACCAAAAGCAAAAAGAGACACCTGACCGATATTAAAGATCTCATCAATAAGGAATTCACCATTAAGGAACAACTTACATGCTTCTCTAAAGGAGTCATTTATGTGATAAAATGCCCCTGTGGCCTATTATACATAGGCAGAACCATAAGATGCCTGCACATAAGAATTTCGGAACACGTGCGCAACATAAAAAAAGGTCTAGAGACACACAGTTTATCAAAGCACTTTAAAACCCACCATAACCAGGAACCTGAGAACCTATTTTTTTGCCCACTTAAACTTGTAGAAAAAGATTGGAGGGGAGGTGACTTTAACAAAAAAATCGGAATAGAAGAAATGAAATTCATCTATAATTTTAACACTCTAATACCCCACGGATTAAATTCAGACTTCGAGGTCTGTCATTTCTTCTAAAAGCCTATCTGTTAGATACATCTTTATGCGAGAATAAAATGGAATAATATCAGGAAAATGCTGTCACCTCCTACTACATAGAGCAGGCTTTTAAAAGTATTAGATATATTTGCAATCCTCTAAAACGGAAAGCACTTCGTTATCCACCTAGAGACACCTGTGTGATTAATATTTAATATTATAATGGATAGTGAATAATACCCTACAACTATAATCACTTTATATATAATAGTATTAAGATTAAGAATGATTATCACCATCGGCACAACACCAGCACTTTAATATAAGATGTCAGCATATGATGCTTTTCAATGTGAATAATACTATTTAAGTTAAAGGCAATATCACTTTTTGCACAGCCATCAGCACTTTATTGCTGAATTAAGCACTTTAATGTTAAGCTATTAATGCTATTTAAATTTCACCAGCACTTTAATACTAAGCCACTAATGCTATACAAATTCATATCTATTTAACACTTTTATGTTATGCCATTAAATTATCTAAATTTCTATTAATTCCGAAATGGAACGCACAACACGCTCGACATGCGTTCCAGTGACGTCAGCAGATAGCGACGGCGCCATCTGAAAGTGGAACGCATGCCGTCAGCGGTGGAACGCACGTTGCGTTCCATACGTGCGATAGCCGGAACCCGGAAGTGAAAAGACACAAGGGGATTAAGAAGACGCCAAACAGAGAAAGAAGCCCATACACCGATTGAAAAAGCCCCTGGTACGGGGCGAAACGCGTTTCGGACACTTGGACTTTTGCCAATTGGCAGGACTGTATACAGTTACTCTATTTTTTATTTATTTTATCGAAATTTTAATTTGATTCATGTTTTATTCCACATTTGGGAGCAATAAAGTTTTCTCTTGAAAAAAGTCAAGTCAAGTTGTGGAACCTGGATTATTACCCAACCGGAGCATCATATAAGTGATCTGGGAATAGGAGAGGGACATCCTGAAAAGTCCCACAGCGCTATCCATGAGAGCCATATGCAGAAATTTGGCTCTAGGCTTGTGAGTACCTGACGCTCATCTCAATTGATACAATTGTACTAGCATATTACACTATATTGCTTTTTATATTACAGAATCAGTCTAGAAGTGTGAATCATCTCCTACATTGTATGTATTTTTTTGTTTGTATTTTATAGAGTGGTGTAAGGGGTTCCCACTCAGGTGATCTGTGGCATTTATTGCCACCACACTTAATCCCACTTTGTTTGTATATTTTCTGTGTTTCACTTAAAATCAAACATGCAGTTGTCCTGAAAATACGAAATAGATATGTTTCTTAAGGAGTTAAATTAGCAGGAATGTATGCTGGAAGGGAAATTTCAGGAATGTAAGAACAGGGCCTGGACTATCTGTTATAAGTGTGTTTGTTAGTTCTAAAGTATGAATAAGGTAAAATCCAATAGGTTTTAAACGTGTTTTCCAAGAAACCGGGACACATAACAGTTGGTACCTAGGAACATCCTTCCAAAAGGTAACAACGCCACTTAACAAGCTCAAGTTTGTGCATAGTTAAAATCTAGTTTTTGATGGTTACTGAAGTTAATGAAAGAAAAAAAACTATAGGGAGAAATATGAATTTTATTTATATAATGTCCCTGGCATCACTGTTACCTCTGCCATCCTTTTTCTTATCCTTCCACCCCATGTTTCACCACCTTGCCTGCTGTTTTCTCATACAATTACATGCATCTCATAGATGAGCTTGGAAATGCATGAAAAGTAATTGCGCCGGAAATAATTCCACCAATCAAATACTTCTCAGAGTCAAATTCATTGAGATGAAGTGGTTTGAGTGCTTATAGTTTCCGTTTAATTCAATTCAGTAAGGTAACGGTCCATTAGACTTAATGCAGCCATCATGGCCATCCTATAACGAGAGGCAAAAATATTGCCCAAATATTACTCCTACCAATCCAAGCTGCGTCATCTATTGTAGATGCATTTTGATACATACTTTACACCTGGCACAATACCTTGTTATACCTGTTACATCCCAGGATTTTAATAGTAGGTTTACTTATTAATTAACACAAGTGTATGAGATGTGAAAGTAACATTAAATGTAGAAAACGACACATTTTTATCATGCAATTGGGCGCCTCCAACCTAATTTCCTGACAATTATTCTTATAAACACTGTCCTTTGCACCACTCAGTTTGCTAGAGAAGCATACAGACAACCTTAAAAGATTAAAGGGACACTATAGTTACAAACACAATTTTAGCTAAATAAAGCAGAGTTGGTGTATAGTTTATGACCCTGCAGCCTCACTGCTAAATTCTCGACCATTTAAGAGCTATATCACTTTGTCTAAGTCACATACAGGGAGGTGTCACTAGGGCTGTATAAACAGACTCCTTAAACACTACTTGTAAAGTGAGATTTAATGTTTATACTTCCTTTATTGCAGTCTGTTTAATTTATGATTTCTCATCCACTGCACTGTTAACCGCTTGGTAGAATTTGCAGAAGCCTCCTGTGTCTGATTATAGTTCAATTTACAGAGCAAGTAACTTCTAAAGCAAGTTTACATCTAATTGAAAATGAATACATTTTTGTTTTCATGAAGACTGTGTCAGCCACTGCCAGGGGAGGTGTGGTTAGGGCTGCATAAACAAACAAAAGTGAGTTAACTCAAATGTCATAACTGAGCAGTGAGACTTCAAAAGACATGATTTACAAACAAAAAACGCTTCATTAACCCCTTAAGGACACATGACATGTCTGACACGTCATGATTCCCTTTTATTCCAGAAGTTTGGTCCTTAAGGGGTTAAGCTAAAGCCGTTTTGGTGACTATTTTGTCTGTTTAACACAATAGACGACTGTTCCTCTTTAAAAAGATTATGACATCTTTAAGTGATTAAAGAGTATCAAGTCCCCTGGCGCCCTCCTAATTCAGCATTAAACCTTTTTAATGGTTTAATGCTAGATGAGCATCCTCAGCAGCTCATCCCATTTGTCCTGCTAGGGCTAATGAGGAAACGATAGCTGACCTCTTTCAGCCTATCACAACTCCCACTGCTGATATGAATTGGTAGGTCTACAAAGAAGTGTCACTCCTGACTTAATTCTTTCAGCAGAGGCTGGGCTGTGGCAGGCTAAGGATCGTTTAATTAGTGTTAAATTGCACAAAAATGATTTGGCATTGAATGGAGAGAGAGCACCAGTTGACTTTAGACATTATAACCAATTCACTGTGATGAAATGGTTATAAGATTGAAGGGGCACTAAAGACACCACTGCATGTCACTGAGCTGGTATGGATGCAGTGCCCTTGTCATTCAAGCCTGCAGTGTAAAACTCTGCTGTTCTTCTGTAAGGACTATTTTTACACTGCAGGTCTATACTCCTCTAGTGGCTGACTTCCTGACAGCCCCTAAAGGCACTTCTTATGCTATAATAGAGTTAAACTTTGTTACTGAGAAAATACTGCTCATCGAAGAGCATTAGAATGGTGCAGCACATCATTTTGATGTGCATGCGCAATAGACACCCAATACTTCACTGTGGGGTAGCATTGGATTGGCTGAGGTGATCAACATTGATATCAGACAAAGAGGCGGAGCGGCAGCAAGGAGAGCAGGATGATGTGGGTTGAAAGACCAGTAATGCTCACCTTCACCCACTAGTGGGATACCTACATAGGCTGCAGAACACTATAGAGCAGTGATGGCGAACCTTTTTGAGCCAGAGTGCCCAAACTTGGCAATACATGCCAACCCTTTTTCCTCACAGTGCCAACACGGCAATTAAACCTGAATACTGAGGTTTAAGTTTAGCAATGCAGGAAACCTTTTTGATAATAATATATGTAAATGTATACCATAGGTTTAATGTATAGGAGTTAATATCCGTTCACCTGCTTACTGTCTATAGTAGCAATAACGTTTTTTTGGCAGCCAAGTGACCTGGACTTTTTTTTTTTTTTTTTTTAATATGTGTATGTAGTAAATGTTTGGTATAAGTGTATTCTTTTGATGATTTATACACAGCATCAGTTGATAAACCCTCTCTTTTTTGGATTTTTAGCATGATCACTGGTCTCTTTATTTAACAGCGATTCATTTTTCAGTTTGGCACCTACCACTTTGTATCCACATGGTTTTTTGCACTAGCACTTAATCAGTCTTTATAGGCACTAGTCACTTTGTCTAATTATTGAGACCCATAATATTAGCATTAATCACAGCAATCATGCACTTTCCTTACATGCGAACTTGTCACTTTAAATCAGTACCACCTGCTCTTTTAGCAATAATGTAATGGTACTTCATTATCACTGTCTATATCATTACAGCACTTATGCCTTAGTTTTATTACACTAGGTTCGTTCATTGGATCACATTGTCTTTGTTGTTGATCCAACATAGTGTACATATTCACTGCTCGTTTCCCCTGTATTTACTTTATCTCCATGGTGAGCAAATAGCTATTAGCGTCACCATGGAGACTGTTTGGACGTCAATACGTAATGATGTCATTTTGGGGGCGGAGCTTATTCGCGCATGTGCACTGGGAACGGCAGGATGCCGATCACACACAGCACTTCACCTGGGGGTAAGTCATTTAGCTTGATATTTCTGTGTATAGAACTAATAATTGTTTGTATTTCATATATCTTTGATCCTGATGAAAGTCCTCTGTGCAGAACTGAAACGTTGATCGTTTTTTAAAGATGTTCTAATAAATTTTGGATTTTAAGTAAGTGAGTGCTCCTGCCTATTTTGGAGAGATAATAAATATATATATATATATATATATATATATATATATATATATACATATATACATACACACGTCATAAACAGTGTATTTTAATATTAATATAAGTACATATATTAGTATTAAAATACACTTAGAATGAAGATATAGATATATATATATATATATATATATATATATATATATATATACACACACACACACACACACACACACATACAGGTGAAGGCTTGGCACTCTCCTCCAAAGAAATATACAAAGAAAGGTGAACAGCGCTAGCGGTATACACAGATGTATATATATTTACATACGTAATTGGAGATATTCCTCGATGGTATAACTTAAAAGAGAAGAACAGAATGCAATAATAGTGCAATATGTATTGCTGGTATAGTGGACGGTAAAAAATTATATAAAATTCTCACTCACACTTTTAAGAGCTTTATAAGCTCAATGTCAAGAGCCTGGACGGAATAATCCCCGTCTATGGATTTCTTGGTGTGCAATCTTCTAGATGAAATAGACTAGAGCAATGGACCTGCTCTAGTTTAAACAGCTTCAGGTGGAACAATCCCCACCTAAGGATGTACAGTCAAGATAAAATTTTAAAAGTCCGTGGTTCTTCCTCACTTAACGCGTTTCGCCTTGGCTTTTTCAAAAGTGCAAGGCGAAACGCGTTAAGTGAGGAAGAACCACGGACTTTTAAAATTTTATCTTGACTGTACATCTTTAGGTGGGGATTGTTCCACCTGAAGCTGTTTAAACTAGAGCAGGTCCATTGCTCTAGTCTATTTCATCTAGAAGATTGCACACCAAGAAATCCATAGACGGGGATTATTCCGTCCAGGCTCTTGACATTGAGCTTATAAAGCTCTTAAAAGTGTGAGTGAGAATTTTATATAATTTTTTACCGTCCACTATACCAGCAATACATATTGCACTATTATTGCATTCTGTTCTTCTCTTTTAAGTTATACCATCGAGGAATATCTCCAATTACGTATGTAAATATATATACATCTGTGTATACCGCTAGCGCTGTTCACCTTTCTTTGTATATTTGTCTTGTTATGCACAAGGTTGAGGGAACACCTTGTTGGTGAACTGCAGCTTTATTTACAGACAGAGAGCACTTATTTTTGTAATTTTTATCTATTTGCCTCCAAAGAAATGTTGTGTCTCACATGCCTGGGTGCAAATTGCTGGCGTCAAATATATAAGCAAAAAATAAATAATCAAAATGCACTCACAGGTCTTCGTGTTGTAGAAAAACGAGTGCTTTATTAATCCATGTGTAATGTACAAAAGTCCATCTATTGATTTTTGTACATTACACATGGATTAATAAAGCACTAGTTTTTCTACAACACGAAGACCTGTGAGTGCATTTTGATTATTTATTTATTGCGCATATATATATATATATATACACACACACACACATTACAATAATACATAAATAAAATATTTTAAAAAAATGAATTATACACACGTAATTTCATTCTTACTGTATTTTGTTAATATATATTTATTTACATTAATGATTACATAAGTATACACGTAGCATTTAAATAAAATTCTACGTGTATATTTAAGTACTCTTTTAGCATAATTATGTGATTTTATTAATTCAAATTTGATTGACATGCCTGACAGCCCAGGCAGAAAGTACAGAGAATTTAATTCGCAAGCACTACATGTGACTAAGTGGCTACTAAAAAAAGACTTGGCATACCATTTGCAAAAGTAGAAAACCCAAGGTATTGCAAGTGGGGTATGTCATCATTGGGGTAATTCTCATTCCTGGGCTACCACACAGTCTCAAACGTAACATTACTAATCTGTCAAATTTTAATATGGAAAAAAAACGGAAAAATGGAATGTGCTATATTTGACCCTGTAACTTTACAAAACACCGTAAAACCTGTTGATGAGGGTACTGTTGTACTCGTGAGTCTTTGCTGAATACACATATGTGCATTTTATTGCAGTATAAGCTTAGTTTTATGACATTTACAGCTAAAATGTCAGACGGAACTATTATTATTATGTTTCATATATGAATAGTTCATGAGAAATTAAAGCCCTGTTTCTCCTGAATAAAACAATATATAATAAGTGTGGGTGCACTTAATATGAAAGAGGTGAATTACGGCTAAACAGACATCTAGCGCAAATTACAGTTTTTGTTTTGATCAGAACGTGTACTATTGACTCCGTCCTGAAGGGGTTAAAGTGCCTATTTTTATGGGAAATTAATTAAGCAACATCTGCCTGACTGTCTCTTGCAGGACAAACGCACTCTGCTAGAGTGCGGTGTTTACAATGGTCACTATCCTCGGGTCCCTGGCAACTGTGTTATACTCCTGGCACTAACCATCTCCCCCACCTATGCTGGCACACTCCGAAGGTCTAAAAAAAATGAGATTTACTCAGTGATGCGAAAGCCCCTCTAGTGAGGCGGTTACACTTCTATAGTGAGCACTATTGAAGTGTGCTTTCATCTTTCAAATGCAGTGGAATAGTGGATCATACATACCCAGTTTGTAACATAATTGTGGATCTTATTTTAGCATTTTTTTTTCCATTTTTCTTTAATAACATTTTTGTTTATTATTATTGAAATATTTACTGAAACAATACCTGAGTTTTCCGAACTCGTAAATTGACAGAGGATCTGTTGGAATGTGCATCCTGCTCAATTGTTTGTTCAATACCTGTAAAATATGTGGATCAAATGTTACATCTGGCATAGAAAGAAACCAAAACACAAAACTGCATCACCACAAGTGTACTAGAAACTGTTCAATGTCACAGCATCTTTGTAACAAATGTTGCTTTAAAGCCGCTCTGTCACATCCGTCACCTTCTGGAATCTGCATATTTTGCAAAGACACTCGATAGTGTCATTGATGCTTGCCGTATCGTGGCAGGTAGGCTTTACACACCTGAAGATGTCCATCTCCTGGAAGCCCACATCAGTGCTGTACTTTCGCACACATGCTTGAATAAAATACTGATGTCTATGGAAGATCCCGCAAGACTCCATTGACAATGCCATTTTCACCATAACCCTCACTGTTGACAGCTTGGGGGGAGGGAAAACATGTGACAGCATTAGCTTTTGGTAAACTTTTGTCAAGTGAAGGAGAAATGCATATAACTATATAGTCCCTACTATGTCTTATGATAGAATTTTACTGAAACTTCACGCAGTCAAGCCAACAGTCAATGCGAGTATTTCATAAAAGGGTTTATCTTCATGAAATAGTCAATTGTGTAGCACATTTTGTGTAAATTTTAAATAAAATTACTGAGTACACCTTTTGTCTGCATAATTTATAGAGTATTTGTTGTTCCTAAAACAGTGTTAGTTTGGCAGCAAATTTAAATTTAGTTTGTCATTTGAATTGTTTTAGTTGACTAAAATGTGACAGATTGTTAGTCGACAAAATGAACACTGCCCCAACATCAATTTCTTTTTTTTTTTAGGTTAATCTTAATGTGACAGTCCTGAATGCTCTCTACGTTACTGATGTCTATTTCCTTTCTTTAACATACAGTGACCTAGAGGTTTGTCTCTCTTACGTTTATGTAAACACACATAATGGGAGATCTGAGAGTGCAGTAGTTGTCCCTAGCTAGTGCTAGTTAGTCCGAAACAGCATCAGCTGTTTTAGTTCTAAAGATATACTCAAGTTATTTTAATATATTCAAAGTTCAGTGTCATCACGCAAAGCATGATAATGCCCAAGAGCTATAATGCTACTCAAGTAGCAAAGGTTTTGCAGAGTGCACCATAGATCTCCAATGACTCCCTATAAAAATCTCTTAAAGGGATTCTCTAGTGCAAGGAAAACAAACCTGTTTTCCTGGCACTAGAGAATCCTGCCATGGCCCCCTCCCGCCATCCCACTGAAGCCACTTACCTTAATCCAGGGCCAATGTCCCTCGGCGCTGGGTCAGGCTCTGCCCATGCCCTTCCCCCCCGCCGGCAGGTGAAACCCAATGCGCATGTGCATTAGACCTCCCCATAGAAAAGCATTATTCAATGCTTTCCTATGTGGATTCTGGTGACGCTGGAGGTCCTCATGCAGACAGTGGCAGACAGCCACTAGAGGAGGACTTAACCCCTTAAGGACCAAACTTCTGGAATAAAAGGGAATCATGACGTGTCACACACGTCATGTGTCCTTAAGGGGTTAAAGGGACACTATAGTCACCAGAACAACTACAGCTTATTGAATTTGTTTTGGTGAGTAGAATCACTACCTTCAGGCTTTTTGCTGTAAACACTTTCTTTTCAGAGAAAATGCAGTATTTACATTACAGCCTAGTGATAACTTCACTGGCCACTCCTCAGATAGCTGTTAGAGATCCTTCCTGGGTCTTGACTGTATAAAATGCATCCAAACATTCAGTATCTCTTCCCTCTGCATGCAGATACTGAACTTTCCTCATAGAGATTAATTGAGGAGATGCTGATTGGCCAGGGCTGTGTTTGAATAATGCTGGCTCTGCCCCTGATCTGCCTCTTTGTCACGCTCAGCCAATCCTATGGGGAAGCACTTTGATTGGATCAGGCTACCACATGTCAGCAGACTGATGGTTTTTCTGAGTCTAACAGCATGCAGAGTTAAGGCTTCAGGTTTGAATATAGTAAGATTTTTACTATATTTATGGAGGCATGAGGGGCTAGATGGTGGTGTTAACACTATAGAGTCAGGATGTTTGTGTTCCTGACCCTATAACCATGCAAGGTAATTATTGAAGTTTATAAAAAATGCAATAATTACACTTGCAGGGTTAAGGGTGATGGGAGTTGGCACCCAAACCCAATGAGCTGAAGTGGTCTGGGTGCCTACAGTGTCCCTTAAACTGGACCAAGATCATCAGGACTGGTGATCAGAGTTGTACTCCCACTTAGGCAAAAAAAACATTTTAATACAGTTGATGTATATGAGCGCTTATTAAAGTGCAAGTGTTATATCGATGGACTGTGCTAAAAAATAATAATCTCTTAGCTGCTACCACACTGTGATATGATTTTTGGAGAATTGAAATGCACATTAAAGACAGAATTTTTTTGTACCAGATTCAGTGGAGCGCTTAAATATGTGCATAAAACTTAATAGTACACCTAGTGCAAACAAGGAATATATTGAACTTACAACTAAAATATCAAATCGTGATATAAATAGACCCAAGATTTTACTATTTTGAAATTTTAATTGTAAGTTCTAATAAAGTATATACTTTTTAAAGTTTATACTTTTATTTTATATTTTTTTTACCATCAATGTTCCTGCATTCTACAACTAAGGGTGGTATGGGCCCTAACCATACTCTGCTGTTCAACTGAGCCAATTACTAGGCTCCAGGCTTGTGAGTATTTTACCTATTTATATGAAAATATTTGTTACAAATGGTATCACACTATATATATATATATATATATATATATATATACACACACACATATCTTCCCTTGAGATACTGCATACTACTGCTGAATACACAAGAAAACTCCTAAACTACTCTTCATAAAGAAAAAGGGGCAGGTCGCCTAAACGGACCAACAGGCAAATAATACGTGAGTGTTCCAATGTATGTGTATATCACACTTGTGTACATATGGGTACTGCACTATTTCTGTTTTTCATTTTCTTAAAGGTATAAACAACATCGGATGTTCAAGGATATGTAAAAATACGGTGTGTGTGTGTGTGTGTGTGTGTGTGTGTGTGTATATATATATATTATTCCTTGTTTGCACTAGGGTATTATTAAGTTTTAAGCATTCCACTGAATCAGGTACAAAAAAAATACATCTCAATGACTTGTACAGTGCTACCCCTGTTGAATTAGTCACATTTTACAAGCAATAAAGCATGTCTTCATTGTATAAGCATATTGAGACATGATCCTTCTTTAGAGAAGTTGGCAAAAATGTGGTTTCACACTGCAAGGTGCTAGAAATTCAACATAAGTACTATCTTACATTTTAACTTGGTTCGCACTTTATTGGCAACGTTCTTAATTTCTTTGTTAAGATTCTCAAGATCTTCTTTCGTTCCTGAAAGAAATATGAACAGTGCAGATGAACACAATTTACACAGATTCTTAACTCACATTGACTTAAGCCGATTAACACTAACCCAGGGCTTGAAAAAAATTTTTTTTTAAGTTTTGAATCTAGGAGCCTTTTTTTTTTTTTTAAACTAACAAAGTTTCATTTTCAGCAAGCAAAAAATGCTATTCTTAAAGGGACACCAATGTCACCAGAATCACTACATTTTAATGTAGTTGTTCTGTTGTCTATAGCCTGTTCCTGTAAACAGAGAAAAGGTGAGTAAAAACACCCATCTCATGCAATTGGAGGGGTCTGGTACCTAAACAGACATACACTAACAAGCACACACTGACTGACACACACACTTTTTTTTTTTTTTTTAAATCCACCCAGCCTCCCAACCTTTGGGAGAGCTGAGTGGTTCTTTTTCTGGCTCCAAGTGGGGCTGCTCTCTAATCCTCCTGCAGTTCCTCTCTGCTTCCCTGCATGCTCTCTGTTGTGATGCTGGGGCTGGAGTGACGTCCTGTTCAGTCTTCCGGCATCACTAAACAGTGTGTGATGGAGCAGAGAGGAGCTGCAGGAAGATAACTGCTCCAATGCTCCCTGTGGCACCCGGTTTCAGTATTTCCTGCACGGCTTGGCTAAAGGGCAGACAAATCCGAGGTGCCAGGGCAAAATCTGACCCTCATAATTAAGTGTTTTGTTATGCCATGACATGAAAAATCTCTTAAAGTGACACTATAGTCACCCAGACCACTTCAGCTCAATGAAGTGGTCTGGGTGCCAGGTCCCTCAGGTTTTAACCCTTCAGATGCAAACATAGCAGTTTCAAAGAAAATGCTATGTTTACATTTGGGGTTAATCCAGCCTCTAGTGGCTGTCTTCTGGACAGCCAATAGAGGAGCATCTGCGACGCTGGAGGCACATTTCGCCTCCATCGCGCAGAGCATCCATAGGAAAGCATTGAGAAATGCTTTCCTATGGACACTTTGAATGCGCACATGGCACTGGCCGCGCATGCGCATTCGGCTCCGCCGACGTTGGAAGGGGGAGCTGACGTCGGCGGGGGAGGAGAGGTCACCAGCGCCGAGGGAGCCCGGCACTGGATTAAGGTAAGCTGCTGACGGGTTTTATCCCCTTCAGCGCCACAGGAGGAGGACACCCTCAGGGCATTATAGTGTCAGGAAAACTGCTTTGTTTTCCTGACACTATAGTGATCCTTAAGTGTCCAGGTTTGAAAATCCTATACCAGGAAGCATATGTTGACAAAACTTTAAATCAAAAACATATTAAGTTCAAATTAAAAGGGAAGATCACAATGAAAACATAGTAGCATAAGCACATCTAACAAGAATCTGGTTTATGGGCGTACTCCAAGGAAACATAGATTTGGTAGTTTGCCCTGGGATAAAGATTCAGTCTTGTGGAAATGGATAGATCTGTAGAATGTGGTCCCAATGCATATTTCCTGCAGAGGATAATTAGTATCTCACAGGACCCCAAGCAGGCTACCAGTTTGCCCTACCCCTTTCATTCTTCATATAGGAATGGTGAATGGGGCCAAACAAAATAATAGATCCTGGGCTCCAGCCTAGGTCACCTAAAGATTAATCCTGCTCTGCGTTCCTGTCATGTACCCCTACCACTTGCCCACAGCCACATAAAACAGTCACCAGGACATACTAGCAAAGTTAAGATCTCAATATTTGGCCCTTGTTCAAGGCAAGTTGACTGGTTACAACAGCTGAAAACAACTTAGTATGTGTGTGAAAATTGCATGCCCCCTCTGAAAGACATTCCTCCATATGCATTGTCAGCAGCGACACTTGTTTTTAATTTTCCCTCTCATCTCCAATGCGGTGTGGTAAAATAATTGGCATTCTGCAGCGATAGCAACGTTTACATGCCTCTAGTGGCTGTTGCTCCATTATTTCTTTTTTTTCTTTTTTATATTTTATTGTATTTCAAATATACTTCCAAAGGGACAAAATAAACAATGACATTTCATACATAAAACATTAATATTCAAAAATCCATCACATTCATATAAAAGCCATAACACAACAAACAAATACGACAAATTTCATGCAGAGTGGAGTACAATAGTTTGATCTCAGAGTTCCAGGCTCGCCTTTGAGTCAGTATGCGGAAAATCCGCCAGTTTAAATTTGGCTGTGGCCTGGATACTCTGTCACTTAGGATCAGCCATAATCTCTCGTTATAGTTTCTCTAACCAAAAAGTACAGTAGTCTTTATTCTTCAGATCTTTGCCATATATCTTGCCCAACTGTGATTCCATTCCCAATTGAAACTTAACTTGAGATAACAGCTTATCTGAAGAAAAAGGTAATGAATTTTTCCAGTTCCTGGCTATTGTTATATTAACCGCTACCATAAAATGAATATAAATAGTCAAGTCCTTCGGGTATAAAGATTCAATATTTAAATGTAAAATAGCATTTTCTGGAGATTTAGGAATCGGCTTTGAGATTAGATTTTAGAGTGCCAAAAATTTCCAGCCATAGTTTACTCACAATCTCACATTCCCACCAAATATGTATAAAAGAGCCCAACTTCTGTTTGCATCTCCAACATAATGGTGAGCTCGAGCTATACATATTCGCTAATCTTGTGGGAACAAGATACCATTTATTAATAACTTTGTACAATGTTTCAAGTAGATTCAAACGATGAATAATTTTAGCTGTTCTAGGTAATACTGCACACCAATTTTCCTTGTTAATTGTTATTTTTAGATAATGCTCAATTATTTCAAATCAGATGAACACAAACAATTAGAGGGATCAGCGCACCAAAGGTTGTGGCAGGGTGCATGCTAATGGACCCTCCCACTATGTCCCCCAACTCTAGGAAAAATATAAAAGATGCAACACCAGACTGATAACAGGAGAGTTTATTCCACCTAAGTGGACCCAGCAACATTTCAACCTTTGAATGTCTTTATCAGGCCGTTGGAAGACCTTCCCAAATTGAAATGTTTCTGGGTCCAAGTTGGTGGAATAAACTTTTATGTTCTCATTAGTCTGCTGTTGCTTTTTTATTATCTTTTCAATCAGATTGTCTCAGAGAAAGGGTTTTAAAACTGACTGAAGGGACAGTGCCAGAGTACTAAACAGTGCCTTGGGTTTATCGACTTGGCGCTACACGGTGCAAGTTAACCATCTCAATCCCAACCAGATATGGTGACAGAACAGGGAGATGGATACACATACAAATGTAATTGTGTCTATTTCACCCATAGCAACATATTGGGGGGGGGGGGAATCCATGTGATGGCAATGTTAGTCTGCCATTGATTTGAAGCAAGTAAAAACATTTAAGCATGTTTCACCTGATGTCCTACCCATTTTGATACGTTCTGATACGTTCCTTGTAAATAAAACGTTTGTGAATGTGTGTTGTGTTTTGGGAGTTTTGTTGATGTTTTTTCTTCTTTTGACTGTTCAATGATTTATCATAATAGCTTGACAGATAAACCGAGAGCAGTAGGTTCACATTCCTTGGGCAAAGTGCAGGAAAAGGAATTCTACCGTCTTTTGACTCCAAAGCTGCAGATCAGTATTCTTTTCGAAGGCTGTAGTGACATTTTATGCTTTCTTAATACACTACTAGAGCCTTTTGTATGTGCCATAAATCACATATGTATTTTCATCATGCAGTGGTTACTGGTATATAAGGTTTTACAGTATTAATAGTATAAACTTTCTATAATCAATTATGTAACCTTCTATAAATTTGTTCAAACTTGTTTGGGTAAATATGGATGTTTTGTTATATTTATTTTTTTTATTTTATTACAGCTTTTTAGAATTTTCTTTATGCAGCAGGAAGATAAATCAGTACTCAACTAAATATTTCCAACACTTATATTGATTTTTCAAAGGTCCAGACACTCCAAAGCTTAGCAGCTTGAAAAAGACCTTCGAGTCGAAACATTGCAGCTGGACACTGTGGTTCTAATAAAAAAATATCTAAGCAAGCCCTGGAGTGCCTGAACCTTTCTTTGGTTACTATTAACCATTGCTTGGTCCTGGTCCTTGGTTTGGTTGCACCCAGGCTTTTATGAACAGCGTAAGTGCAGTTCCATATTTTGGCTTCTAGTATAGATTATTCTGTACATATACCCAAAATACCACTATTTCATCCATTCCTATAGGTGTAAAGGTAAATGGTTTAAAAACGGTTTGCCCTCTTCCCTAGGTTTCCGCCTAGTGCAATGGGTCCTATATGGCCATGATTTCATTTGACTGCCTGAAATTACTGTCCATGTGGGAGCAATTCTGCATAATTTTCGGAGCCTGTGTAACTGCCAGTTATCTCGTGATATACTCAAAGTTTTCAAAACCCATTTTGCACAGTAGATAATGTCACTCATGCATTATTCTTCATAACCACAGCTTGACAGCATAATTCAATGCAAAGCACATTATTTCAGAGCTGATGAATTTTAGGTATATGGAAATCGCAAACATCTATCCAGAACTCGATGGCAATGTTTTACGATGATACGTGGGTTATGCATTGTAACTTCAATAAATTAGTGAGTACAGAGAAAGTAAATTAAATAATTTGCAAAGGAAGGTGGAGAAATAAAAAAATTAAAAAAAAAACTGAATTTCTATTCTATTTCGGATGCTGTGGCATGCTCATTTTTATTAATATATCTATGTTGGTACTCTTTCAATCCAAAGAGAAAAAAAAAAAGTATGCATTTTTATTCAAGAGGAAAGGGTGGGGGGCTGGCAATGTATTCCATCCAGTTAATTTTACAGGCTTTTCATGTCACGGTTGTTAAGGAAATATATACTCTGTTGTGAACAGGTACAGACATTCAGGATGTAGTGTAATAAAAACATGTATCATATCTTAAGGGAACAGTTACTGCTGCTGATAAAGTTAGCTCTGTGTCACCAGAAAAGCACCACAGTGATCTCCTAGCACAATGCCACGCCCAAGATAGCTTAAGGAGACAATAAAAAGCAGGAAGCGATCTCTTTAAAAGGAGTCCTGACAATACCACACACCATGCCTATATTTCACTCCAATTTGTTTTTATTTTTAAATCTATTTAATTTACATATATTGAGTTTAATACATACAAGTATCAGTTTAGAACACTGCATTTTTCGGGCAGCAGCTAAGATGGGTTTTTAACACTATAGGGTCAGGAATTAACATTTGTGCTCCTGGCCCTAACGTATTCAAGCTTCATACATATGTATCCTAAGCTTCATTTTGTTTCCTTAGGCTGCGTTATCGATCGGTTCTCTAAAAAAAAAAAAAAAAAAAAATTAACTTTTTCCAAATGTTTCAGAAATGTGTTATTGTTTGGAGGGTGTCTATCTGGGATGTCATCATGCATTCATATTCTCCGATGAGTGTAACTTCACCTATAATGTCAGTTTCAAGTGGTACAAGTGTTTGTTTCCAGAGTCTGGCCAAAAAAGTGTGATGCACAAAACCAGGATGTGAAACTATTCTCTTTTGCTGCTTGGGGATATTCTGTGGGATTATCAGGAAAAGGCATAATTCTATCAATGGTTCGATATTCATCCCGTTACGCATTGCTCTAAGTCAAAAGGGTTATACCAACACGCATTGCCATTAGATGTGATACATTATACAACAAGCTCTCCCGCATCTCAGCATGAGGAGAATTAGCCCCCTAAATGTGACAACCTTGCTGGTGCTAGGTACAACCTATATATACACCTATAGAACCTTCCTACGTATTTCGAGGCGAGATGTGCATTAAGTCTGTCCTCTGTTTGCCATGAAGTCTGTCACTTGCCATACCTTGGCAAACAACAATCCCTCCCTTTTCTGTCATCAGCTACCCATATCCTTGTGAGAGTACTTTGCGATTAGATTATCTATCTATCTATACACATCCCATCTATGGATGTCTTTGTCAGGTCAAGGTACAGAAAAGCTTCAGAAGAATTTGAGTTTTACGTAGAAAATTAAAGATAAATTAAATGCGTTAAATTAATCTGATATGTGGTGGAAGAGTTTAAAATGTTCCCTTTCAAAATAACATGTACAAGTGTGTGTTGCCAAGCTACTACAGGGTCTGTTGGGAAAAGTAGCTATTAAGTGGTCTAGCATCTGTATTGGAGCTGCTATTGATAATGTTTTATTTCATCCCACAAGAGACAAGGATGTTGTGGGGAGATATTATTGGAGTCCAGTATCTTTTATTTGGGGATCCAAAATAGTTAACCTGTTTAACAGACCAAAATGATTCAATGGTTACTCATTAGGGAGACCTATAACTTGGGTGCGTCACAACCACTTCCTCTAAGATGCTTCTTTGACAGTAGGCGAATGTTCAGCTTTGTTTTCCTGGCACTTTAATTTCTCTTGAAATCATTTTGTTTTTTGTCAACTTAATACCCCAAAAGTTAGATAAGCAGTCACCAGTGTGTACATTAGATTTAATACCTTCCTTGAACTTTCAGCTCCACGTCTACCTCCCACGAAACCTACTTAATGGATGATCGTTGACAAAATGCCCCTAAGTGTTACCACATCGGCGTGCAATATTTCCACCTGCAATCCACCTTACGCAACAGATTCTTCAAACATGTTGGGCAGGCGTGGCGTCAATACGTGCCCACATTTTTTTAGTAATAAATATTAGATAGCTCGTTTCTTAATTGTGCAACGTATCTCTTGGGTTGCTTCCCATTCTGCATATATTGTGTGTTGATTAGCACTGAATTCCTGCTGTATATCTCTTGTGCAGTAGCTGGTGCAACTTGGCAGTCTAGTTGATGGTTCGATATTTTCGGGAGAGAGACGGATTCTAAATATTGAGATATACTGTATCATTTTTAAAATGTATTAGTTGGCTATAACCGTTTGTGAACACATTGCCAAATTCTCTTGGTTTGAAGAATTAAGTATGTAGGGAATTTTGAGTTGGGCATGACAAGATTTTAGTTCAGCGGCTGGAAAAAAAAAAAATCTCTCCTGCTTGGTTCCCCTGCATGCATAGCATTTTTCGAGTTGACATCCTACCCGCTGGAGATTCATGGCATTCATGTTAGCTGAGAGCTCTTTAATTTTAACGGTTTCCTTAGGATTCAGTGTTACCTTATTACGTCTTGTTAAGTCCTGAAGTCGTTTCTTCCAGTCGATCAACTCTGACATACTTTAATTTGAGTGTAAAGGCTTAATGAATGAGAAGGCCTTGTATATACAGATTATGAGCTGACCACACAGTTGAGGCGTCATGTTTTGGGGAGACATTGGTTTGAAAGTAGAATTTTAGATCAGATTCAAATTTTTCCACAAAGGAAGGGCCTGCCACTTGAGAAATTCTCAATGTTAAGTATTACCCGGGCATGATTAAACAGTCTATGATCTGTTATATGTTATAGTGCAGCACCCGTTGTGAGGAAATCTTACTGCTTGAGTAAGAGTTGTGCAACGTAGAATAATAAGTAAATTCTCTTTCCTGTGGGTATGAAGTTATTAAGGGCTCTACACGTTGGTATAGGAGGTAATGTCGTGGTGTCTGTGTGTCTAAGTTGTAATTAAAATCTCCCTCAATGAGAAACATGCTTGGTTTGATCGTATCGGTCTGAATTTTTCCAGAAAAACCCTTTATGTTGGTGTTTGGGGCGTATAAGTTGAACAAAGTGTATGGCTGTTCATTAATTGCAGATGTGATCACATATCTAGCATCCAGTCCTATTATAAACTTGTAGAGTGAAAGCTACATGTCTGTTAATGAGGATAGATACTCCTTTTGATTTTGTTTTGGCTGTAGCATAAAATTGGTGGGGGTAAGGGTCTGACTGTAGGAATCTTTGTTTTAGGGAAGTGGGTCTCCTACAGAAGTACTATGTCTGCAGATATAGGTCTAACCATTTGTCAGTTTGTAGCACAAGTTTAGTAGGAAAGTCCCATTAATAAGATATTTGGCTTTTTTTTTTTTTTTTTTCTTTTTAAGTACTTCTGTAACTGGATGACAGGTTTCCCTTTTGTTTTTTTCAGTGTGGTAGTGTGTAGGTCTGCTAAAATCTGCACATCTTTATAGTCGCTGGGGAGATCTTTATTGGAACGACCATGTGACAGGAATTGATTTTAATGTGATAGTAGTGCATGCGGAGTAGCACATCTCTGAGCGGGGCTTCAGATAGATACTTGAGTTTTGGCACTCTAGTCAGAAAAAAAACAGCAGGCGGTATATCTGATGCTATAGTTAAGAACATGTTTCTTAGGCAAGCTTACATACAGGACTGCTAAACTCTCTCAGGTATTCCCATGATGGCTCAAAAAGGAAGTATGAGGAGTGGCACCAGTCAACCGTTCCTCACAACACCTAGGACTAGTGGCTGCCGGGATGCAGCATGACATCTTATCCAGGCAGCAAACACTTAACAGGCAAGGAGCTTATGAGACAGGTTGCAAGTCAGGTGCTGGTAATCTGTGGTGTGTGAGTGTCAGTCAGTCTGAGCGTGTTACTGGATTTGTGTGTGAGTGTGCTTTTAAATGAGTCAGTGAGTGCTGGTAGATGTATGCATCAGTGTGCAGTTAGATTCTAGCACAGTCAATACGAACCACATTCACATGCCACAGTTAGCACACAAGACACTACCAGTATTTACCACACATACATGACAGAGAATGTATACCAGCGACACAAAGAGAGCAAACTCCAGTGACACAGTGTGTCCACACTGCACACAGAAGATACACAGTGAGCACACCACACACAGGTGAAACAAAGCAAGCACATATTATGAAAAAGGGGGAGAAAAGATAATCCTAAAGTTTGACAATTTTTGCAAAATAAAAGAATTAGACAATAACAATCAAGACCTTACGTTCTTCAGGATGGGGTGCAGACAATATCCTGCTATGCTTCTTTTTCACTTCCTCTACATTTTCTGATATTTTAGTAATGCAATTGCGTATCTCTTCTACCTATGGGATAAAAAGATTGAAGAAAGCACAAGAAAAAAAAAAATTTCAATTATAAAAATTAAAAATGGATTTCACGTAAAACAGAGCAAATAGTGTTGATTAGTGTTAGAATAGAAGAAGAAAAAAAAAAGACAGAAAAAGCTTAAAATAAAATAAAAAAAAAAGGAAAAAGAAAGATCAAAGTGGACTCCAGGTTGAGTAGGTAAAAAATATCTTAAAACCCAGAAGAAATAAAGAGATTTATGAAACAAAGAATCTATTTCTTATCCCTGCTGCTTCCAGGTAGTATCATCCAACATTATGCAGTTATTGGCTGGCCTTACAGAAACCCATTTCAAGTGCATTCCCAAGTATATCATCTGGAGCTACATACATGATGTGCAAAAATGCTTTCTGAGGTATGCATGTATTCATGCTTTCCAATGTAAACTGGATATTTACTTATAAACTTATGAAAATGCACATGTTCTAGAAAAATGACTGACATTTTATCAAAATAATTGTTACAGCCAAACTGCTAAAGATATGCTTTACACACTACACAGTATGCGTTATTACCCACAATACATAGTGCACAATCCCAGTGTGAAATACTGTGCTTTGCTTTCCAAGACTGAGCTATGTGCAACTCACTCAACCAGGAAGCTGAATGTTTACTTTGATAGGATGTATATATTCCTTTCAAGGTCTTTAATCCCTTAAGGATGGAGGCAATTGTCCAAGTTCTGAACCAAAACAAAAGCTAGAATTTGAAATATAGGTCGGTTTACCCATATTTTACCTCGTTCATATTAAGTGTACCCATAGTTATGAATCATTTTGTTTAGGAGAAATGAGTTTAACTTTACATCAAATACGTATATAAGGAACACAATTTAATATGAATAAAACCTTAAAAGAAGTGAGAAATTAAAAAAGTGGGGTATTTTTCAAGTTCTGCGTAGCATTTTAACAGTGAATGTCATAATACTGTTTGTTGGCTTTTACTGCCATAAATTATTTGGATGCTGTGATGTATCACGAGTACTACGATGTTGAAGTCTGGAGAAGGTAAAGTTCAGCGGTGTTCGTGCCATCGCGTGTCCGATTTGAGTTCCATGAACTAGACGACAAAACAACGCTGACCTCGTTCGACTAATATTAGTGTGATAATGATGAAAGCTTTCAGTTGCATTTTACAGCACCCAGCTAAAACAAAAAGCTTACATTCCTCCAGCAGTTCCCCTGCATGTTATCAGAAGATCAGAGTAAATAGCATCTAGGTGTAACCATGGAAGTATGTGTTTTCCCAAACTATCCTGTCTCTAAAAGAAGTCCAGGCCTGCTCCCAACCTACCCAAAAACCAACCCTAACTGGTCACATCTTACACAATGTTACAGTATAGCTGAAAGGACGAGATCAAAGGGAAAGACTTGTGTAAAAACAGAACTCTCTGGATAAAGGGGGCTGGATAAACCACTTTTGGGAGGGAAAAGGGATTCTGGAACTTTTAGTTAATGATTGCAAGAATCAGTCTTTAAAAGAACAGCCAAGGAGGTTGGGCTCCTCTCCTCTTTTTCGGAGAGAACAGTGCAGCAAGCACAGGTGCCATGGTGAACTAAGAGAGACTGTCCCAGACTACCAAAGATGAAGACACAAGGGGAAGATCTTCATTTAAATGTTTAAGTATTGCCCTTTTACTATGTATCTTTTGGTTTTGGACTGGATGTGGTTATAATGTGTATAGCCTTCTAAAATCTGTAAAAGTAACCTAAATCAATATTAACAATACAATGTATTATACACTTTTGTTTGTGTCTTATTTGTCACACATTACCTACAAGAATATCCCTGTAAGAGGGTCATAATTTCTTACAATTGATCGAAGAATAAAACTTCTCTCTTAATAAAAATCTCTTGACTGGGTTGCAATTTTACGGAAATTCCAACAAGGCCAAAATGAGCATTTCATAAAGATTATATCTTTATAATATACACATTTTTCAGGGGAAGTGACTGTGCCGCTTTAAATATATTTTTGCGGAAAAAGTCAAAAGGTCTCGGGTATTTGTAGAAATCTACTATTTTAACAGTCAAATAATCTGGTAAGGAAATATATGAAAGCAGAAAAACATATTTCCTGTTCCAGCACTAAACTCAGAATACCAGAATGTTTATTTTGAGTACTAAAGGAAGAATTTTAAGGGAAAGTCTAGGTTACAAAATATTTATTTTTAATGCATATGAACAATGCAGTTAAAACCAAAAATGCATGAGTTTGTTTTTCCAAGGCTTCCTTGTTAAAGGGTTACTCGAACCATCATGACCAGTGATTTAAAGTGGCCATGGTGGTAAGAGTCAGTATGTGGAGTGTTTCAGCTTGAAACATTGCACATACAGAGATATTGGTAATGGTATAAAAGGGGTGGAGGAAGTTGGGAAAGGGTAAAAGAATGGAAAAGGGAAAGGAAGAATTTTAGTAGATATAGCCTAAAGAAGGCAAAGAGGAAATGAGACTACTATATTTAAAATTACCTTTTATTTAAAATTAGACAATTAACACATTGAAACCTACATCCATAAAGCATACATTAATATATTCATAAGCTGAAAAGTATGGGGTGAGAAATTCAAAGACTTTAACAGACTTACAAAGTTTGAAAACTTGGTGCTGCACAATAATTCCTTTATCTGTAAGATAAGTCCTTGTGGTTAAAAGTGCAGATATATTTATAATTGCAATCCTGTGTATGTGGATATTACAGAATCCTTCCAATAGTAGTGAGCAGAGAAGCAATTTTACATGCAAACAACTAGGACTGCTATGGGGACAAAACTAGCACCCTCATATGCTAATCTGACTAAGGAATGGTGGGAAAGCCAATATGTTTAGAACAATCCGTTTTGTGATCAATTTTTGTTCTACAAAAGATTCACTGATGACATCATACTGGCATGGCGAGGAGAAGAGGCACATCTACTTAAGTTTATAGACCATACAAACTCCAATAATATGAAGTTACGATGCACCCATGAAGCCAGTAGAACAAACATCACCTTCCTGGATCTGAATATTTCCTGGATAAAGATGGAAAGCTCCAAACTAAAAATCATCACAAGGAGGTTGATCTCAATGGTTTTTTTAGATGCCAGAAGTGCCCACCAACCCAAGTTAATATATGAGGATCAAAAGAAACTGTAGCAGACCCCAAGAATTAGAGCAAGAATTTCTTAATCTTACAACTCTGTTCGTACAAAAACATTATGACTATCGACATCTCCCAAAAATGTTTTATGAAGTTCATAACACAAACAGAGAAGATTTACTTGCCAAAAAAGGACTATAGGAAAATGACTCAAAAATAGGTCACTACCAATCTTTGTGTTCACCCACAACTCTGCAGCATCAAAAATAAAGAAGATCATGTGGAAATATTGGGCTATTAGTTCCCAGAACAAAACCACGTGTAAAAGAGATGGTGAAAAACCTGAAGTTGTATTCAGAAAGAACCGAACCATCAAAAACATAATCGGCCCAAGTATACATCTGGTAATCTGTTAATAAAAAGAGTATACAGAGGTCGGAAAAAATAAAATAAAATTAAAAAAAACTGTATAAACTTGTCCATTCATCAAACAATGGGATAAAATAAAATTCATCCCATCACAAAGAAAATAAAAAAGTATGAATTCCAACGATTTATCAATTGCAATATACCATATGTAATTTACCTTTTAGAATGCCCATGAGGCAAACAGGATTTTGGTCAGACATGTAAAAAACTGAATACCAGAACAAATGAACATATAGGAATTATAAAGAGAAAAAAAAAACACAGCAATCATGGAGTTCCACTACATTTTTTGGAAAACCATAATGAAGACCCCACAGGGCTTAAGTATTAGATGAATTGAAACAGTCTATCAAAAAATGGGGGGAGGGGGGAATAGATCAAAAACCTTAAAACAGAGAGAGTCCTATTGGATCTTCAAGCTAGGCACACTATTTATTGGAGGGCTAAAGATTTAGATATAGCTGCCTTCTGAAAAACTGAATGAATCCACGTGTAATTTCACTCTTTGTTTTATATATATATATATATATATAAATAAAATTTTATTTTTTTGGTTCCTCCCCTTCTTACACTACTATTAATCTGAATTTTTACAGAGTATCAGCTAAGTATTTCAATTCCATTTTGAAAGTGCTAACTTTGCACTCCAATGTCACCATAAGGATGATACTCTAATATAACACTTTTAAATATGTACAGAGTATCATTCAGAGTTTACATAGAATGGATACATTTAGAAGTACAGTGGAACCTCGGTTAACGAATGCCTCGGTAAACGAAAAATTCGGTTTACGTATAAATATTCATTTCAAAAAATGCCTCGGTTTACGTATTTTTTTCGCAATACGAAACAAGTGTCCCAGTTTATAGCTCCACCCCCTGCATACTGAAGTGTGGGTAGCACGTGAGTGTGTAGTGTGGAGGTGTTGGAGAGATTTTGGAGCCATTTGAAGCAAGTTGTGGAGCCTTTTGGAGCCATTTTCAGCAAGTTGTGGAGCCTTTTGAAGCCACTTGCAGCAAGTTGTGGAGCCTTTTGGAGCCATTTGCAGCAAGTTGTGGAGCCTTGTGGAGCCTTTTGGAGCCATTTGCAGCAAGTTGTGGAGCCTTTTTGAGCACTTTGCAGCAAGTTTTGGAGCCTTTTGGAGCAATTTGCAGCAAGTTTTGGAGCCTTTTTGGTGCATCTCAAGAAGTGGAAAGGTAGGGAGCTGAGCTTAGTTGTTTGCATGCCTTTTACTGTGTGTTGATGTGTGATGTTTTAAAACATAAAGTTGGATGTTTGAAATGTTATTGCTTGATTAATCATGTCCCTGTACAGTATTTATGCCTTTAAAGTGCACTTTATAAAGAGTTTTGAACAGATAAAATACTTTATTTGACTTTTTTCTCACCTCCGGAACGCATTAATTGGTTTTCAATGCATTCCTATGGGAAACCGTGTTTCGGTTTACGAATTTTTCGCAATACGAAACGTCCCGGAGAACGCATTAAATTCGTAAACCGAGGTCCCACTGTATCTCTAGAAAACATGCTATTTATATTTTTCAGTTTATATATGGGCAATAAAATAAAAAATATACAGGCTGGAGTAATATACCTAATATAATGAGTACTTTTCATGTATTTTCTTGTTTTATTTATATTTCTATTCCATTAAATATTATGGCTATATACCTATACGAAAATATCTATTATAATGCTTTCTACCTATTTGAGAAATTCAAAAGATCATCTTACAGGGACACTCATATATAAAGAGCCACTCCAGTTCAGTGTTCATCTACAGTCCCTGAGGTACTGAGCGTAAGGCTCATGAAACACGTAGGAGTGATCGAACACTGCATTCCTTGTGTAATTTTGGAGCACCTGTACTGCAGTCCACCGGTTTCAGAACTTGTAAACCAGAGAGACGCCAAAGGAGGAAAACTGGAAGCATTAAACATGTACTTAACATATCAGATGCTCTGCTCACTACTACTGGAAGGATTCCGTAATATTCACATATACAGGATTGAAATTATAAATATACACTTTAAGCAACAAGGACTTACAGATAAAGGAATTATCGTGCAGCACCAAGTTACATCTAACCTTGTAAGTCTGTTAAAGTCTGGGTGAATTTCTCATCCCATACTTTTCAGCTTATGAATATATTATTGTATACTTTATGGATATAGGTTTTCAATGTTTTAATTGTCAAATTTTAAATAAAAGATAATTCAAAATAGTGGTCTCATTTCCTTTTTGCATTTTTTGGGCTATTTCTACTAAATCAGAGGAGTATCAAAGATATCTCCTACGAAGAGCAGCATCAGGATCTGACTCCCTCTCCCTCTCCGCCCAATTTTTTTTTTATAAGTTTCATACCATGTATTTTATGTATGAATGATAATAAAAAAAAGTTTGCCTATATGTTCTATACATAGAATACAGTTAGTTTCCACTTAATTACATTTATAGTGCGATCCCCAAAAACCATAAATAGTATAACTATTGGGGTTTATGTACGTATGAACGTACAGTGAGGGGGGGGGGGGGGGGAGAGTGATCCCCCTGCTGATTTTGAAAGTTTGCTCACTATCAGAGAAGTTAGTCTATAATTTTAATGGTAGGTGTATTTTTACAGTGAGAGACAGAATAACAAAAATAAAAAAATTCCAGAAAAAACAATGTCAGAAAAATTATAAATTGATTTGCAGGTCAGTGAGTGAAATAAGTATTTGACCCCTTCGACTTAGTACTTGGTGGCCAAACCCTTGTTGGCAATCACAGAGATCAAGCGTTTCTTGTAGTTGGCCACCAGGTTTGCACATCTCAGGTGGGATTGTGTCCCAACTCCTCTTTGCAGATCCTCTCCAAGTCATTAAGCTTTCAAGGCCGACGTTTGGCAACTCGAACCTTCAGCTCCCGCCACAGATTTTCTATAGGATTAGGTCTAGTGACTGGTTAGGCCTCTCCAGGACCTTAATGTGCTTCTTCTTGAGACACTCCTTTGTTTCTTTGGCTGTGTGATTTGGGTCATTGTAATGCTGTAATACCCATTCACCCGTTTTCAATGCCCTGGCTAAGGGAAGGAGATTCTCGCCCAAGATTTAAAGGTACCTGGCCCAATCCATAGTCTTTTTGATGTTGTGTAGTTTGTCCTGACCCCTTAGCAGAAAAACACCCCCAAAGGATAATGTTTCTACCTCCATGTTTGACAGAGGGGATGGTGCTCTTGGGGTTATAGGCAGCATTCCTCCTCCTTCAAACACAGAGTTGAGTTGATGCCAAAGAGATCAATTTTGGTCTCATCTGACCACAACACTTTCACCCAGCTCTCCTCTGAATCATTTAGATGTTCACTGGCAAACTTCAGACAGGCCTGTACATGTGCTTTCTTAAGCAGGGGGACCTTGCGGGCGCTGCAGGATTTCAGTACTTTTTAGCATAGTGTGTTACCAATTGTTTTCTTGGCGACTATGGTCACAGGTGCCTTGAGGTCATTAACAAGATCCTCCCGTGTAGTTCTAGGCTGATTCCTCACTGTTCTCATGATCATTGAAACTCCACAAGGTAAAATCTTGCATAGAGCACCAGGCAGAGGGTTATTTTGCTTTTCTTTCATTTGCGAATAATCGCACCAACTGTCAAATTCTCACCAAGCTGCTTGGCGATGGTCTTGTAGCCAATTCCAGCCTTGTGTAGGTCTAAAATCTTCTCCCTGACGTACTTGGACAGCTCTTTGGTCTTGGCCATGGTGGAGAGAGTTTGGAATATGATTGATTGCTTCTGTGGACAGGTGTCTTTTATAAAGGTAACAAGCTAAGATTAGGAGCAAGAGAGTGTTCCTAATCTCAGCTTGTTACCTGTATAAAAGACACCTGGGAGCCACAAATCTTGCTGATCGATAGGGATCAAATATTTATTTCACCGTCTTTCTCTCTCTCTCTGGAAAACTAAAAAGGGCAATCAAATATAACTTTCAGAAACAATCCATGCTGTAGTGAAACCATGTAAATTAACTAAAAAACAAAAAAATACCTTATGGAGTTCTGACATTTATTACAATCCTGATGCTCCCTAACAGAAAGCTAAAATGCAGAATACCATGCTGTGCATATCCTCAGAATAAAATAGTTATACAATAGTGCAGCTGTATTATTGCAAATTATGCAGCTGGAGAGTGTAAAACTATTTTAAGACAAGAAAGAGAACTGGCTTACCACAGTTTGAACAGTTTGAGAGTGTTGTACTGCCCAGCAAGGGTAAATTGACTGCCCAGCAAAGACCAAAATTGAAACCATGGAAGCCACAGCACAGATTCTCTAATCTTACTTAACATTTTAGATAAAGGACGCTAATTGCGGCTGAGCATGCACATAGATACAACACAAACGGCTTCATCGAATGTTATGACAAAGTCCACTGTTCCACCCTCAAAAGGGATACACAGAGCACCGTAGCAACAACAATTAAATGCAATGGTTATGGGGTCTACAATACACCTCTAAGTACAAACTAGGTAATACATACATTACACAAGATCCAGCTCACTCCACTAAACAGCAACTCCAATGCTGACAGAATTTTTTTTTTTTTTTTTTTTTTAAACACATAATCTAGGAAAAAATAATGGGGGTCTAGCTACATGATATGATCATGCATTGTGTAAGCCTGCCACAACATCAATGTACCCCATTTTTGGCAGGTCCTACGCTAACAGCCTAATGTCTGCTCTTATGGGGTTAATCTCATAAGAGCAGACATTAAGCTGTCAAGGTTAGGACCAGCCAAAGATGGGGTACACTGATGTTGTGGCAGGCTTATGCAATGTATGATCATATAATGTAACCAAACCCTCATTATTTTTGCCTGGATTATGTGTTTTTTTTAACACATAATTGCTGTTTTGTGGATAAGTGAGTGCACTGATCTTGAGTAATTGTATAAATTGCCTCCCAGCAGCAACCCCTCCGTTTATGCATGTACAGGTGAGTGCAGCCCTCTGGTTTCAGGTAATACATGCATGTCATGAAATATATATAAAACAAAAAAAAAAATTATTATTATTATTCCCCCCCATAGACTTCATTTTCTAAGCAGCAAGTATTCTTACCTGAAGGAAAAAATCATCCATAAAATTCTCATTCTGCATAACAACCACAGTTTCTCCATAATCTTCATTTCCTTTTGCCTAAAATGAGAAACAATCAAAATGATTACATATTGATATATTCACAGCTCAAATGATGGGCCTTTGTGGTATTGACTGCAGGTACAGAGCTTTGCAAATATCACTGGAAAACACATAGATGAATCAATTAAAGGGGAAATGTCACTTTGCAGGATTTTCAATATTTCTTTGACGAATATCTGTATTTAACAAATACATAATTGTGAGGTGTGAAAAATAAAATGTAATCTATAAATTACACCTCGTTATCCTTCAACTGGGCACTTGGCTCCCTGTTAATCATTGTTATAAGCTCTGTCCTTTGCACCTGGCAGGGAGCACAGAGAAAACATACATACAAAGAAGAGGGAAAGAAAAAAATGTTCTCCTATTCATTTTTAATGCTTGTCCTAGCTTTGTCTTGTCGGACCAGGAACAAAAATATAAAATATACATACACATACACACACACACACACACACACACACAAAATATTGTATCAATATTACAAATTACCAGGTCACTGATAATATTCAATACACAGTTTGACATGGCACTTCAATAAACAAACATTTTAACTTCCAGAACAAAGACCACCACAAGAATTAAACTGGAGACGCCAGGCTTTTAAAGGTACACTATAGCAACCAGAACAACTACGGCTTAATGTAGTTGTTCTGGTGAATATAATAGCTCCCTTCAGGCTTTTTCATGTAAACACTGCCTTTTCATAGAAAAGGCAGTGTTTACATTGCCCCTAGGGACACCTTCAAGTGGCCACTCCTCAGATGGCCACTGGAGGGGCTTCCTGGCTCAGGGCTGCACAGTAAGCAGCCCTGCCGTTCAGTGCCCTCACACTCTGCATGGAGACGCAGATTTTTCCTCATAGAGATGCATCTCTATGAGGAGGTGCTGATTGGCCAAAACAGAGTTTGGCCCTGTCCTTGCTGATTTTAGCCAATCCAATGCTTTCCCTGTGGGAAAGAATTGGATAAAAAAAATAAGCAATTTTGATGTCACCAAGGGGGCGGGGCCACTGCCGGCAGGCCCGTGGAGAGCTGAAAATAAGGTGAGTTTTAACCCATTCTGAGCGGCTAAGGCAGGGCGGGCAAGCCACCTAAATGGTGGGTTTTCACTAGAGGGTCAGGAATACATTTTTGTGTTCCTGACCCTACAGTGATCCTTTAAATTTCAATCTTTAAAAATCCATAGTCCATTCTAATGGGTGCCCTTTACAAAAGATAGACCAAACGACTACTGAAATTTTGAATGAGCTGGTTTCCTTTGGTAGCACACAACCCCTCACACTTCCATCTCAAATACCGAGCCTGTTTATTTCATTATAAAAGCTATGGTGATTTACTTGTGATCAGACAGACTACTATATTATTGAACTTTGCACTACCACTAAAATATCCCACAAAATACAGACAGAATACCAAGCTGACGGCAAATGAAAGAAGTAGAACTCTGGCCATCGTGAACTTGTTATAAACTTGTTTGGTGATGATACAATTTTTTCAAATATATTGCTGTACAATACAGCGGGATCAAAATCAAACTGGACATTAAAATAAAAAACCTAACCCAACAATCCACAATTGTATTATTAGACACAAATGCTCATGTGTTTATCTTTCTTTTATATCCTCAGCAGCAAAGAAAGATTTGTATATAAGAGGGAATAAAACAGTTTTTGGCAACAAATTAAAGACCTCCTGACCCAGGTACTGACCAGGGCACCCCCCCTAGACCCGTGGGTATACCTACTCAGCAGGACAATAGATGGGTGGACTAGAAAACGAACAAAAACTCCTGCATAACATAACTCTAGCAGCCAGGAGGGCAGTGACAGCGGACTGGATTAAACCAACTATTCCACCGATTGCGGGGGTCATCAACAGAATCAGGGAAGTACACCTGATGGACGATCTGACAGCAAGAGTCAGGGGCACCCAAAAAAGGTTCCAGAAAATATGGGCCCCCTGGGAAGATAGCCCCTGGGGTTCAATCATTTAGCAGTTCTGGAGACCATGGTTCAAGGGATTAACCGGACAATACTCCTCGGCGCCCCCCCCCCCCCCTCTTTCTTTTTCTCCTGGTATCACCGGATCCATCTTTCTTACCCCTTTATGCAACACTGTCATCTTCCTATCTCTAACTGCCTAGCTAAATTCTGACACTATACAGCTACATAGGCCTGAGGTATCAGATAAGACTAAAACACATGGTATAGGGGGAAAGGCAGTGGCCCCACGACAGGCAGCGACCGCACGCTAATACAAGTTACACCTGTCGCAAATTGCACTCGAGATCTGTAGGCCCCATATGCCAACCAATTGAATGTAGGTCCTTAGGGTACAATGCGACACTTAGGGGACTCTGACGGAAGATCGATGCGATCCTGGATCTAGCAAACTAAGAGACCATATACCTATTCTTCACTTTTCTCTTTCTGATATTCAGTCTTTCTTCCTGTCCTTTCTTCTCGCAAGCGCTCTAGACTTGCACCCCGGCAGGAGGAGGGGACTGGCAGGAATCCAGCCAACACAAACAAATAGATACTGCTAAATGTCCTAAGCTAGTAAACTCCATACAAGAACTGGTGTGATTGTTCCGCAACGAAGGACGCACCGTACTCACTGGTGACAGTGTAAACACCTTTCTTCAAGCCTACGGTTGTCAACCATAACTAGCTAACGCAGACAGATCCCCGAATCGCTGCCACTGTAAATAGTTAATATAGATTAGAAAACCCAGAAAAATCCTGATGACATCACAAATAATTGTCGCTCATTATATGTATGATTTCTACTGTAATAATGACACAGCTTGTCTTTCTTGCAATTGTATTCATTTTCCATTTTGTTTTCTAAACATGCTGTAATCCACATGTGTCACTTTAATGCATGTCTATCAGTGCAAAAAAAATAATTTAAAAAAAAAAAAAAAAAAAAAAGAGGGAATAAAACAACATGATAATTCAAACAAGGTCTAAACCATAACATTACAGTACCTAATGTTCCCCCTGGTCCTGCCCCCCATGAGTGGCAGGTGGGGACCACAAAGTGGCTAGGGGGCCCCCAAGCCCCTAGTCACTTCCTCCCACAATAAGTTAAGTTAGGTCGGTAAATTTAATTGAGCTTAAGTTTTTTTTGTGGCTGTAGTGTCCCTTTTAAATGACGCAAAGTCATGATTTTATGACATAGAGGAGAATATTAACCCATCTTGCTTTAATGTTCTTCACCTCCTCCCATTTATTATTACATTTTGTATTATGGCGATTTTATGTATTTTGACTTATACATTTGATCCACATCTGTATTCCTATTTTACCACAAATTTCTTCTTTTGTTTCAGCTTGAGGTCTCATTTCTGCTGTGCATAGACCTTTTTTCTCTGGTTGATCCTGACCTGAATTCACATATTTTCTTCATAAAGTTGTCCATCATCACTGGAAATTGTTACGTTTGTGTTGTGGTATGTACTCATTGGCTACTGTAATATTATGGTCAAGCCTTGTTAGGGTTATTTTTTATGTTTGTTAATTATATACAATTCTCTCAGCTGCAAAAAAAAAAAAAAAAGCTTAATATGATGCTCCGTGTCCTTCCATCATGTTAATAGTAAAATCTGGCAATTTTCATCAATATCCAATTAATTCATAACATATTTCAATGGCAGATACCTATTAATCAAATTGTGTGTAGCCATTATACCTCAAGTTCATAATCTGTTTTGCAACGTAATTGAATAAACCTCCTTTACAGTTAAGAATGATTTCAAGGTAGACTCTACTCTAGCGCTTTCAAGCCACTGCCTTTTCTAAAATATCCCCCACCCAAACATGTACCCTATTACAGTTAGTTATCTATTAAGAGCACGGAAAGTTTGCAAGATTTAGGAAGAAACATTTCCTTACCATACCTATACTCCAACGTTTGGCCTGTATACTTTTCAATTAACCAATCATGGGACACATGAAACAACCTACATTCCTTCCACAGATTATGGTGGATGCAGGTACCCATCCCTGTTTTTCTTCTGTCTGATTGTTACAACAGGAGTGGCTATTAGCTTACCCCTCTCTAAAATACACCACAAAAGAATCTAAGCTTCCCCCTGGCTATAAGTGAACTGGTTTGATAAAGGTCAGCACAGCAGGCAAACTTTGTGAAAGTATCAATTAAAACTGAAGGATTTTGTTGCTGCAACCACAGCTGGAGGTCGATTCATGAACAAAGCATGAATAGAAAAACTAACAAGCTGATTGTGGTAGTAGCTTCTGCCAGATGCTAAACAAACAGTTTCATTCATGTCTTCATAATATAGATCAGGGATAGTCAACCTTTTAATACCTACCGCCCACTTTTGTATCTTTGTTGATTGTAAAATTTCCTTACCGCCCACCAGTGCCACAATAACACGTTTTATAGCGCAAGTGCGTTTATATAAGTACTTAAATTTCTCTTTTTGGGGCGGAGCCTGAACGCTGAACAGAGCGGTCGCACTGTGGACGAGCTCCGGGCACAACGACCCAATTCTCCACACAGAGACTGCTTGCCAACCCAAGCTACAAGGGTTCATTCAGCATGGAGCAAGGGATACATCGAGACCCTGAGCAAAACAGGTGGCCACGACCGGGAGAGAGACCTGAGGCCTACTTGCAGCCTACCCAGAAGGTACAGGGGAGACGGCTGATCTCCCAGCCGTCTGCAGCCCAAACAGCAAGAGGTCTTCCTGGAACACAACTTCTCCTTCTCCTCCTCCCCCCTCCTCCTCCCCCTCCCCCCCCCCCCCCTTGCTGGTGAGGGATATCCCGGGGACCACAGCATGTAGCCCTAGACAAAGGTACCGACATAGGCTCACCGACGCCGCAGGGCCAGCGACAGCCAACATGGCGGCAGCCACGTGGGCCTCAACATCTGAAGCCTGTCTGATCCCACTGTCGGAAAGGCTAAACCGACTATTCGAAAGCTTCTGGGCCAAGATACAACACCCGAAGCACTAGCACACATAACCAACAGCATACAATAAGCTCCGACACTCACGCATCTCCATAGGCTGCAGCTGCCGCCACAGCAACCCGCTGTCTCCATCTCAAACAAGGCAGTTGTTACTCCTGCTCATAAGCATTAACATACTTTTTCTGAACGCAGGCCATTCTACTGACTACACTCCACACTACAGACACATAAACCCCAGCATAGTTCTACACGTCACACAGAAAAACAGTACACTACTCACTAACATCCTGCCATTCACTTAACCTACATTACAAACGCAAAGCTCGTTCATGTACATCTCAATCTTTACCTTCAATTATCACTCACTCACATGACTCGCAAGTACATACAGCTAGACACGCAATTCCAGCTAGGACTGAATATGTTAATTTTGAATATTTTGTTTGCCAATATGCCTGTTTGTAATTTGATATTAATCGTATACTAAAAACAAAAAAGTGCAGTATTCTGCGATGACGCTAAACGACATATTGTTACTTTATCTATAAAGCTATGTGAAAATGCTGAAATGTATATCTAAAACTGCACTCAAAAATAAAGAATTAAAAAAAAAAGATTTTTTTCTCTTTTACCTTTTTTTCTATTCTACTTTTTGTGTGCGTGTTTGTGAGAAGGGTGCCGTGTGTGTGTGTGTGTGTGTGAAGGGTGCTGTGTATTTGTGTGTGAGAGTGTGTGTGTGGAGCCGTGTGTGTCTGACTCTGTGAGGACAGCACTGTATCGGAGCGCCGCCATGGTAACACGCGGCGGTGGATGTGGGCCACATGCAGCCCGCGGGCTTGACATGCTTGCCTTAAAGTGTTACTCCAGCCACCATGACAACTTCAGCACATTATAAATTAAAAGAAAGCCTCACTCTACTATCCGTCCCGAAGTGAGTGCATGCGCTGTGAGCTGTCAAAACAGACTAATCACAGATGTCTATTTGCTCTCGGCCCCTGTGAAATTGGAAGGGGGTGTAGAAGTCAGCATCATGAGCTTTGCCCGCTGCTTAATTCCAGCTGAGTAAAACCAATTTTTTTTTTGGAGGGGGACCTTCTACATTGTGCCCATGAGGGCATTTTACACTGGAAAAGTCTCAACAGCCTCCAAAATGATTGGAGTAATCTGTTAAATAAGCATATGCTTTCAAATTGGGACAGTGTTCTGAAAATTTGAATTTGTAAGTCAATCCATGTAACTGCAACAAAACATTGCAAACCACTAAAATATATGGATCCATACTAGCCAGGATTGTGATTTTAGGACATTAGAATGCTCACAAGGAAGAAAGAAAAAAGTAAACCCATGCTTACTTAATGGAATGCATATCTCTAAGGCATGTCTAAATAACTCATTGGGAAATACAGATGTGAGCTGTGTCTGTGCATGCTAAATCTCTTGCCTGCAATCAAGACGGAAACCATGACTGGAAGGAAAATACTTCTGGGTATAAAGTTTTAGTTTAGTGATTGGACAATAAAGGTGGAAAAAAAAAAATCTCAAATATTTTTTATTGTTTTTTACATATTGAAAGCAGCAGTACAAACAGTGGATGGTTGCCCCTCCTTACAAGCTGAACAGGTAAACAAAAACAAAAAAAACAAAAAAAAAAAACACAATCTTGTGTCTCCTATATGAGGAAACTAGAAACCAAAATTCCCAGGAAGCCACAGGGGCACCTAAACAACAGGGAGGGAAATTGTACTACTGCTTCTACTATCACAAAGCATTTCACTGTAATAGGGTTATTCAGGAGGAATGCTAGAAATTCAAAGTGATTTTGAAATAAAAAAAAAAAAAAAAAAGTCAAACAGGAAAACTTCTTGAAGAGAGCAATGGTTCCAATTCAACTACTTTGGCTTTACATTTAAAATGTACTTTGAATGCCCAATAATTCATCGCTCAGTGAATAATCCTGTAAGCAAAAAAGGTTTTTTCTGGGCGTGAAGCAGTAATAAAAATTCAAATTAATAATAAAATACGAAAAAAAAAAAAATACATAAATAAAACAAAAGAAAAAAAACTTCCAGCTGATTCCATTCTGTAGATGGTTAAATAGAAGCTGCCCACTAAGTCAGAGCTTTCCAAACTTTTCATGTTGGTGACACTTTTCAGACATGCATTATTTTGGTTGAGACGGTGTTCTATTTCTTCACTTAAGTTGAGGCCACGTCCCCAGAATTGATGTGGAATCAATGGTTTTGACCCGATACCGCAAGCGCAGCATACAGGTATGATCTGTATGTCTCATACAATATAGTAGTATAACATACTCAGCCCAAGTTGGCTCTGGTCACCTTATTTACTATGGCTGGCTGGCTAACTGCCACCCGCCCCCTTATGTGTGTGTGTGCCACACACCCCCTCTTTGTGTATTTGTTTGCGCCACTGCCACCTCTGCGTGCCTCCTCGTACCCACCAGATCCTCTGCGTGCCCCTGTACCAAACCTTCTGCCCACAGAAATATCCAAAATTGTTCCTTGGTACATAAAAAGTGTTAAACAAAAAAACAAAACAACCTTTAAACACTTACTGGATTTACGCGCACACCACCTCCTTCGATGGAGGGGGGGGGGGGACTTACTACGCATGTGCGAAGAGCAAGCATTGGGCCTTTGAGTCAAGCTCCAGGAAACACCTCTGGCGGTCTGGTAGACTAGTCCCAAAAACTGCAATGTTTTACATTGCAGGACTAAGTGGGACAGGGACACTGTACCCAGACCACTTCAATGAGATGAAGTGGTTTGGGTGCCAATAGTGTCCCTTTAACCCCTTAAGGACACATGACATGTGTGACATGTCATGAATCCCTTTTATTCCAGAAGTTTGGTCCTTAAGGGGTTAAGCATGGAGGCAATTGTCCAAGTTAAAAAAACAAAATGTTGAATTTGAGCTAAGTCTGTTCAGTCATAATTTACCTTTTATATAATGTGCGCCCACATTTATTTTATACACACACACACTTTTTTTCGGTTTTATTTTCAGGGAAATATGGCATTCGATTCACAATAAATATTTATATATGAAACAATTAATTATGAATAAAATCTAAAGTGTGAGAAATTAAGAAATTTTATTTCCCAAGCTCTGCATTGTATTTTTAAAATGTGAATGTGATAGGTTAGATTTTACTGCAATAAAAACACACATGTGTGGACATTAAAAACGAGACATGTGAGGAGGTGAGGGGTTGTTTGTCACACTGAGGTGCAATTCCTATTTTTGTATTATGGATTCATCATAAAGCACATTTCATATCGATTTGGACCACGCAACTTTGCTGTAAATAGAGGAGTCTTCTTTGAGAAATTTTGGCAGACCGGTCCCCCAATATACAATTAATAAAATAATCTAATTATATATAATTACACTCATAATGTATGAGGGGCATCGCCAGTCGCGCAGCAAGGTAAATAGAGATGTCCATAATGGGCAGGACCACTCTGACAGGCTGCGTGGCCAGTCCCCAGGACCATGCAGGTCACTCTGCTGAAGCACGTGAGGCATGGTCCTAATGCCAACTTCACAGCAAAAGTGCATTTAATGATGTGCTGCCTGGATACACCAACATCCGTGGTGTCCACAGATGCGTGAATCCAGGGAACCAATGCGGGACAGGATCCAGAAATTGCGACTGTTGGGAGGCCTGCATAAGTTGAAGGGAGGCGGAGGGAATGACACATATCCTTTAATATTTTGAGTTAAGCTTTTTTTTTTTTTTTTTAAATACAGAATAAATTGATAGTACTAAAAAGAAGAAAAAAAAAAAAGAAAAGAAAAAAAACCACAACCAAAACACACTTATATCCAAGGACTGTACGTTGCAAGTGTAGTTTCAGTATTTAAATGATTTAGTGCAGTTTCAGTATTTAAATGATTTAGTATTTATTATTTTTTTTTTAATACATTGCTTCATATTGAGTTTTTTTTTTATATTATTATTGCTGGCACATCAGCATATTTCTTTGTATTAATAAGATTGTTTCATACAAGTTTCATATAACACACTGCTGCTAGAGTTCATCAACTATGCATTAACAGGACAAAACAGTCTGTGGAACCAACAGTAGTCTCTTTTGGGTGCCAGGAGGTTTCTTGTTACCAAGTCAACCATTATTTGCACGATGCATTTTAGTCTCAATAATAGAAAAATTTCTTCACTGAAGGGAACTGTACTCCACATGTTGGAGATATGGCCAAGGTGAAATGTAACTCTGCCATACCATTCCATAACAGTGATGAGTGGCACGGATGAGCTCAAAACAGTCAGCTGACACTCTCAGTCTATCACTGCTTGGGATAATGGAAGTATAAGCCTAAAATACGGAGAGGTATTGTACTTTGGGATGCCAGGGACTCTCAATGTTAAAAAAAAATTCAACATTGATCAGTGGGATGGCACTAGGATGCTCCATCACACTGAACTGGTTATGGTGCCTAGAGTGTCTCTTTAAAAATATAAACGCAAGGTAAGTGCACTTGATTGGTTTTGTATTCATGCAGTATTCTCTTTACTCCTTTTTCTACATCATAACCCCATCCCCTTAACCATGTCTGCTTTGTTCTCAAAACATCTTCCAAATTAGAAAGTATGCTGTACATCTCACCCAATGAGACACAAATATGAATAGAGAAGCTAAATTGGCTCTGCCCCACTGTGCTTTTATCTCTATAGTACTTCCAAGTATAAGTATAAAGAATTTATTTTTAAAAGGGCAGTTTAAAAGGGCTAAATAAAATTACCCAGACAGCGTTAAATACAAGTTGAGCGGTAAATCTCTAAAAGTTGAAAACATTAACATAGAGTTTAGTTATGTAGTATGGGGCTGTATATTCATGCAGTATTTACTTTTTTGGTAAACTAATTCAATTAATTCAAACTAAGATAAAATGCACTTTTGTCACAGAAAAAAATTATATAAAATGAACAAAGTTCAGGAAAATACCTTAATCCCATTGTTGTTCCGCAAATCTATTAACAAACAATAAATTACCTGAAAGGACCACTCTAGTGCCAGGAAAACATACTCGTTTTCCTGGCACTAGAGTGCCCTGAGGGTGCCCCCACCCTCAGGGACCCACTCCCGCCGGGCTCTGGGGGGAGGAAGGGGTTAAACTTACCTCTTTCTCCAGCGCTGGGCGGGGAGCTTACCTCCTCCTCCTCCTCTTCTTCTTCCTCGCGACGCCATCGGCTGAATGCGCATGCGCGGCAGGAGCCGCGCTCGCATTCAGCCGGTCGCATAGGAAAGCATTCATAATGCTTTCCTATGGACGCTTGCGTGCTCTCACTGTGATTTTCACAGTGAGAAGCACGCAAGCGCCTCTAGCGGCTGTCAATGAGACAGCCACTAGAGGCTCTGGAGGCTGGCTTAACCCTCAGTATAAACATAGCAGTTTCTCTGAAACTGCTATGTTTATAAAAAAAAAAAAGGGTAAAAGCTAGCTGGACCTGGCACCCAGACCACTTCATTAAGCTGAAGTGGTCTGGGTGCCTAGAGTGGTCCTTTAAGTGCAAGTTTTAAAGATTGTTTGAAGCGAAATACCGCTGTACCAGGCAGCTTACCAACCTTGGGATCTTTGTGCACATAGCTTGAAGTTCTTTGTTCACTCCCTTGAGGAGTAAAATGGCACCAGGCCACAAAAGAGACCCGGTTTGGGAATATTTTAATGAAGTTCATCTACCTATAGGTAAAGCAGGTATGCATGCAAAACTCAAGCAAAGCAACAAAGATATGCAAGGCCTCGTGGCCCGAATAAAACATCACAAGAAGTGCTGCGATGAAAGGAATATGTTTGAAAAGACAGAACCTTTGTGTTGGTAAACTTTTAATTTCATCATTTTTTTTAGGATTTTTTTTTTTTTTAAGACAGTCATAAGGTATTGTTATACTTTAGCATAAGCGCTGCTTAAATTGGATGCTTAATATTTGTATCTCAGATGACTAAGTGGGTGACACCCCCACGAACATAAGACCATGGGGTCTTGAGAAAGTGCTGCTCACATGAAACGTGTCAACTTATGGATTGTCAGCCACACAGTGGGAGCCTTGGTTACACTATGTGTGGAAAGTTTTAAAGCGGCACTGTCATGCCGAACTTACCTTTCCTCAATCTCTTCCTCTTCTCCCCCTCTCTCGGGATCTGTTATTCTTTTATTCCATTCTTCTTTAGTTTTCTTTAAAATCATAAGACAAAGTAGGGACTCTGTCTTATGGAGGATTCCTCCGCTTGACCAGCTCTGACCAGCGGAGGAGCAAAGTGTGCTTCATTTCCGCTGGTCAGAGCAATTTTCCCATGATCCCTAGCTTTCCTCCCTGTTCCCACAATGCTTCCTGTCAGTATTGCCGAAAGTCCTGTCACTTAGACAGAACGCCGGCAAAACTGCCGAATTGCATCCTAACAGAATGAGCACTGTTTCTCCATTGGTGTTAGGATGCAATTCGGTACTTTGTTCGGATCGGAATTTCATTCAAATGAATGAAACTCCGATCCTATTCATTGCTGTGGCTGCATCTTGCAGCCGCTTAGTAGATAACTCCCTAATTCCCACGGTATCAGGGAGCTATCTACTAAAAGGCTGAAAGACCTAAATTGGTCTTTAAGCCAAATTTACTAACACCAAGTAAAAATGACTTGGTAAATAATATGCCCCTACTCGCTATACCGCGAGTAGGGGCATGTCTAGTAAGCAGTGAGCAGCCTGTGGCTGCTCACTGTAGAAAAAAAAAAAAAAAAAATATTGCCCCCCACCCCTAAATGACGGGTGGGGGCCGTAAAGTAAAATAAGGGAGGGAGACCTATTGCCCCCCCCCCCCCACCCCTGAGCGGTGGGTGGTGGCCATAAAGATAATGAGGGGGGGGGGGACCTACTGTCCTCCCCCCCGGCCCCCACCCCTGGGCGGCAGGTGGGGGCCATAATAGTAGTAGGGGGGGGGACCTACTGTCCTCCCCCCCGGCCCCCACCCCTGGCCGGCGGGTGGGGGCCATAATAGTAATAAAGGGGGGAACCTACTGTCCTCCCCCACGGCCCCCACCCCTGGGCGGCGGGTGGGGGCCATAATGGTAATAAGAGGGGGGGGACCTACTGTCCTCCCCCCCCCTGGGCGGCGGGTGGGGGCTATAATAGTAGCAGGGGGGGGGGAACCTACTGTCCTCCCCCCCGGCCCCCACCCCTGGCCGGCGGGTGGGGGCCATAATAGTAATAGGGGGGGGGGGGACCTACTGTCCTCCCCCCCCAGGCCCCCACCCCTGGGCGGCGGGTGGAGGCCATAATAGTAGTAGGGGGGGGGGGGGGGGAGAGACCTACTGTCCTCCCCCCCGGCCCCCACCCCTAGCCGGCGGGTGGGGGCCATAATAGTAATAAGGGGGGGGGGGGGACCTACTGTCCCCCCCGGCCCCCACCCCTGGGCGGCGGGTGGGGGCCATCATAGTAATAAGAGGGGGGGGGGAGACCTACTGTCCCCCCCCCCCCCCCGGCCCCCACCCCTGGGCGGCGGGTGGGGGACATCATAGTAATAAGGGGGGGGAGACCTACTGCCCCCCCCCGCCCCCACCCCTGGGCGGCGGGTGGGGGCACTAAGTAAATTTCCCCCCCCCCCCCCATCAAGGTGACTAGGGGTGCCCAAGCCCCTAGTCACCCACCCCCCACCCAAATAAAAAATGCCCCTACCTACCCCCCTCACCCTAAAAAATAGTGAGGGGGGAATAAAATTGCTAACCTGTAAAGTAAAATTAAACTTACCATTCGACGTCTTCTTTTTTCTAAAATCTTCATTTTTCAGCCCCAAAAAAGGCCAAATAAAAAACCATCATAGCCGTCGAACTAAAAATAAAATAAAAAACCCGAGCGCAAAAAAAAAACCCGACGAAAAAGAAAAAACCCGAGCGCACAAAAAAATAATCCATCTTCACCCATGGAGGGCTCCGCGCAGACTGAGCTCCGCAGGGCGGGGCAAGGCTTATAAAGCCTTGCCCCGCCCTGCAATTAGCCTAAGAACACTCTGATTGGTGGGTTTAAGCCAATCAGAGTGCTCTTTGTCATTTTACAAGCGTGGGAAAGTTCTTTGGAATTTTCCCACGCTTGTAAAATGACACAGAGCACTGTGATTGGATGGCTTGAAATCCATCCAATCACAGTGCTCTGTGTCATTTTACAAGCGTGGGAAAATTCCAAAGAACTTTCCCACGCTTGTAAAATGACAAAGAGCACTCTGATTGGATGGCTTGAAATCCATCCAATCACAGTGCTCTGTGTTACATTTTACAAGCGTGGGAAAATTCCAAAGAACTTTCCCACGCTTGTAAAATGACAAAGAGCACTCTGATTGGCTTAAACCCACCAATCAGAGTGTTCTTAGGCTAATTGCAGGGCGGGGCAAGGCTTTATAAGCCCTGCCCCGCCCTGCGGAGCTCAGTCTGCGCGGAGCCCTCCATGGGTGAAGATGGATTATTTTTTTGTGCGCTCGGGTTTTTTCTTTTTCGTCGGGTTTTTTTTTTTTGCGCTCGGGTTTTTTATTTTATTTTTAGTTCGACGGCTATGATGGTTTTTTATTTGGCCTTTTTGGGGGCTGAAAAATGAAGATTTTAGAAAAAAGAAGACGTTGAATGGTAAGTTTAATTTTACTTTACAGGTTAGCAATTTTATTCCCCCCTCACTATTTTTTAGGGTGAGGGGGGTAGGTAGGGGCATTTTTTATTTGGGTGGGGGGTGGGTGACTAGGGGCTTGGGCACCCCTAGTCACCTTGATGGGGGGGGGGGGGAATTTACTTAGTGCCCCCACCCGCCGCCCAGGGGTGGGGGCGGGGGGAGGACAGTAGGTCCCCCCCATTATCGTTATGGCCCCCACCCGCCGCCGGGGGGGGGGGGAGGACAGTAGATCCCCCCCCCCTATTACTATTATGGCCCCCACCCGCCGCCCAGGGCTGGGGGCCGGGGGGTGGAGGACAGTAGGTCCCCCCCCCCCTTATTACTATTATGGCCCCCACCCGCCGCCCAGGGGTGGGGGCCGGGGTGGGGGCCGGGGGGGGGGGGACAGCAGGTCCCCCCCCCTATTACTATTATGGCCCCCACCCGCCGCCCAGGGGTGGGGGCCGGGGGGTGGAGGACAGTAGGTCCCCCCCCCCCTTATTACTATTATGGCCCCCACCCGCCGCCCAGGGGTGGGGGCCGGGGGGGGGGACAGCAGGTCCCCCCCCCCTATTACTATTATGGCCCCCACCCGCCGCCCAGGGGTGGGGGCCGGAGGACAGTAGGTCCCCCCCCCTTATTACTATTATGGCCCCCACCCGCCGCCCAGGGGTGGGGGCCGGGGGGTGGAGGACAGTAGGTCCCCCCCCCCCCCCCTTATTACTATTATGGCCCCCACCTGCCGCCCAGGGGTGGGGGCCTGAGGGGAGGACAGTAGGTCCCCCCTCATTCCCATTATGGCCCCCACCCGCCGTCCAGGGGTGGGGGCCGGCGGGGGAGGACAGTAGGTCCCCCCTCATTCCCATTATGGCCCCCACCCGCCGTCCAGGGGTGGGGGCCGGCGGGGGAGGACAGTAGGTCCCCCGTCCCCCCCTTATTACCCTTTTTTTTTTTTACAGTGAGCAGCCACAGGCTGCTCACTGTTTAGTGGACATGCCCCTACTCGCGATATAGCGAGTAGGGACATTGGGGAGATTTTAATCTCCCTTGTGCTATTATGGGGGTCATATTGACCCCCATAGAGTGAGGGGGGGGACCTGGGGGGCTTATGAAGTGGTGGGGAGCACTGCTCCCTGCCGCTTCTGTCTTTACATATTACAAGGAGGGAGCTGCACGCCGGTAGCTCCCTCCTTGTAATAAACCGAACAAACAAACGAACACTGATACACAGTGTTAGTTTGTTCGTCTGATTTTTTCTATTCATTCATTCGTCTGTCTGATGAATGAATGAATAGGTGAAATTCCCGTTCGCATGTCCAGATGTTTCACTGGGCATGTGCGGGAATCTCAGGGCTATCTAGTGTGGGCAGATGACGTGTCCCACAGGGACTTCACCTACCCACACAAAGATGGCGGCGCCCTGAATATAGATCGGGGCAGAAAATAAAGAATAAAAAATAGGTAATGTGGGGGGCATAGGGGCATTTGGGGATGACTAGGGGGTCGATTGGATGTAGTTGAGGCGGGAGGGGGGGTTAAAAAAAAAAACGGAATTCGGCATGACAGTGCTGCTTTAAACTTAATTTTTTTTTTTTTTTATGATAAAAGAATGACATTTTAATCACCAAGCAGTAAAGAGTTTTAGTCTACAGTGGCATTTTCAGTGATATCATGCCCTCTCTCGATACTTAAGACCTGGGACTGTATACGTAAGTTTAGTTGTGTTTATCTTGCCCTTGGGTAAATGTTTGATACTCTTGGTATAACTCTTTATACTGATCTTGAGATTGTATAATGAAATCCCTTCTCCTTGACGCAGTGCCGACACTCAGTGATTCAGAATTTAAGCTGGTAATACTGGGGGCTACACTCTGACTTTATAGAGAGCTGGAATGCAAGAAAGGGATTACGGAGGTCTGCACTTTCTGCAAGTGCAGACCTCATAACCCTTACACCAATACCCCACATGGCAACCCTGTCGCCTGCCCATGGCAGAGCTATAATAATAAAAAAAAAAAAAAAAAATTCCACATACCCATATTATTTGTTTCTGCTGGTGTAAAAAGTAAAAAATGACTAAATAGGAGAATACAGAACATAAAAATAAAAATACCCACTTAGCTTACAGTCTGGAAATACAAACAAATCCTGTAAACATGATTAATCATGGTAAACTACTATACATTAATAATATTAGCCATTTTTTTTTTTAAAAGAAGCTTTGCAAACATTTATGAGAAACAGGCCAAGCTCTGAAAAATTTTATTTTCTTCTGCAGATTTATCTATAGTACAATTACATGATATTCTGTAAGTGTATTACACACATAAAATATTATCACCACATGAATAAGCAGAGTTGAAAAGTTTCTCTAGAGAATCCAGTACCTCCCAGAGATGAATCCTACAGGATGCGTCTAGCAGTGAAACTTGATCGATTTATTACTTTCCCTTCCCCCCACAATGGAGAAGCAGAAAGAAACAAAGCTCTGTCTCTTGCACACAAGTATCTTTTCTTACAGAACACTTATACAAAATAAACAAGCTAATGCAAAGCAAGTAATATGAATTAAAGGAATACTCATCTTACTGAAGTGTTTTAGGCTTAAACTGACTGGCCCTACAGGGTTATTCTTTAAAAGTGGCAATTTCAAAAGAAAAAAAAAGAAAAAAAAAAAAGGAAAAAGAAAAAAAATATAGGAAAAACACATTTGTCACACCTTCCCAGATAGTCAGCAGGGAGAGTTTCCCACTTCACTCACTGTGAACTATAGTTTAAAGCAGAAGTGAGGGGCTGTGCCAATCACGGCTCTTGCCATTTATACATGTCTCAGTGGGCTGTATGATTGGCTAGTCACACAAATACGCTATTTGTCAGGGCTTCTTAAAGGGAAATCAATCATTGGATAGTGTCCAACACAGACAAAAAAAGTCTGTGTTGAAAGATATTAACCTCTTAAGGACCAATGACAAAGTTACTGTAATATGGCAGCCGATTCCAAGAGAACCCATGACGGCATAATTACATAATGTACTAAATTGAAGCCAAATCGCGGCATAAAAGGACCACTCTAGGCACCCAGACCACTTCAGCTTAATGAAGTGGTCTGGGGGCCAGGTCCTAGGGTTAACCCATTTTTTCATAAACATAGCAGTTTCAGAGAAACTGCTATGATTGTGAATGGGTTAAGCCTTCCCCTATTTCCTCTAGTGGCTGTCTCATTGACAGCCGCTAGAGGCGCTTGCGTGATTCTCACTGTGAAAATCACAGTGAGAGCACGCTAGCGTCCATAGGAAAGCATTATGAATGCTTTCCTATGTGACCGGCTGAATGCGCGTGCAGCTCTTGCCGCGCGTGCGCATTCAGCCGACGGGGAGGAGAAGAGGAGGATCGGAGGAGGAGAGCTCTCCGCCCACCGCTAGAAAAAGGTAAGTTTTTACCCCTTTCCCCTTTCCAGAGCCGGGCGGGAGGGGGTCCCTGAGGGTGGGGGCACCCTCAGGGCACTATAGTGCCAGGAAAACGAGTATGTTTTCCTGGCACTAGAGTGGTCCTTTAATGCGGTTGCTGGGTGCCTCAATGTCCGAGGCAGATCAACAACAGGAAATAGCAATGTCACACACCAATCACGATTTGCTGAGATGATATCTGATGTACCAACCTCCAACTGTGAAGTGAAGAGAGAGAGACAGATTGGAGATACATTGTGTGCAGCTAGTGATAAAATTGTACCAGTTAAATTACAAACTAATTTTAGCCCTGTGAAACAATCTTTAACCCTTTCCCTGCATTTTGATCAATTGTTACAGTGATTAGAATTCAGATCACATTACTTTACTGTGATCTGCTTTTGTGTTTGTTTTACACTTAGGGGTTACATTTATTTTATTAATTTGATGATTTAGTTAGCTGGGGTCGGTTGAAGTTAGTGGGGAATTTTGTGTTCGATTAGTTAGGAGTTAATAGAAAACAGATGTTAAAAAACAAGAATAAGTTGTAGTTAAAGTTCAATCTAAAAATGCTTAGAACCACTGATTCAGAGGCGATTCAATTACAAGGTGACAGCGAATATGTGCCTGAGCAAGAAGCATGTGCCGATTCCCCTGACACTACCCAAAACACAGATGACTGGATAGTCACACCGACAATCATTTTGGCATTCCTATCTTTACTGCACCTCCAGGCATACAGTCTGACGTGTCCAGCTATGGCCCAGTGGAGTTTATGCAGTTGTTCCTGGGGGATAATTTAGGGATGATCGCGACACAAACCAAACTATGCTGTGCAGTATCTCGCCCAGAATCCTGCGTCATTTACTGCCATGAAAGTGTGATGGTACCCCATCAGTGTTCCTGTCTTAAAATAAGTTCTGGGCACTCACAATGTTAATGGAGATCATAAAGAAGCCTATTATTCGCTTTTATTGGACCCAGAATCTTATCCAGCACAGACTTTATTTTTTTCACAAGCTATGAAGAAACACACATGACATTACTGCGTTTTTTGCATTTTAACAAGAATAACAAGTGCCACAACAAGTAATCTTGCAGTATGTCAAATTGATTAAAATTCACTCCCTAATTCTGTACTTAAATCAGAAGTTTGAAAGCATGTATGTCCCCAATAAACATCTGTACAAAAGAGTCCCTAATGAAGTTTAAAGATAGATTGGGATTTAAGCAGTGTAAAGCTGTATAAACGTTTCACAAGTAATAGTGGGTGTGTGTCTCTCTCTCTCATATATATGAGCAAAATGACAGCCACCGAGATACCCTAGGTTGGCAAGAAATTATAAGGACAAGTGGGAAAATTGTATAGACTTTATGAACCACTTATTAAATAAGGGGTATCACCTGTACATAGGTAATTGTTATAGTATCCCACTATTAAAAATGCTCCACAGTTTAGAAACTGTGGCACAATAAGGAAAACATCAGCTGCTCTCCGCCAATAACTTCTTGCAGTTAAGTATAAGGACAAGAAGGAAGTGTACACGCCGACCACCATCCATGATCAGCCTGGTTTTGGGGTTACAGTCTGCATTAAACAATATAACAGACACATGGAAGTGTGGACCTAGCAGATCAGTTAATGCAGCCACACCTGATCATGAGGAAAACACAGGCGTGGTATTAAAAAATAAATAAATAAATAAATGGACAGATGGCATCCTGTACCATAAGGAAAGTGCAGAACTGAAATATATGCTTCTAACATTTCTGCTTCAGCTCATTTCAGTGCTACTGGCAGAGGGCCATAGTGGGGGTCCTTCTGTAGATTTGGCAAGTGAATTTTTTGGGGCAGCTCATTTTTGTTTTAAGATTCCGCCTGCCCCCATCCAAAAAAAAAAAACAAACCCCCACAGAGAGATACAGGGTCTGTTATCAGAGGGGCATAAGAACAGAAACCAATTTCTACAGCACTGGACTGCCCCTCACTGTGCATTGGTGAGTGTTTTAAGGTGTACCACACCCGATTTTGGGGCCTAATTTAACATTCATCTGAACTTTTTTTTTTTTTTTTTTTTTTTTTAAGTTGCTTAGTAAAAGGAACACTATAGTGGCAGGAGTAAAAACTCCGCCTCCATGGCTGAGATTACCAAGAATGATGAGCTCAGCTAATCCAATGCTTTCCTATGGATAAGCGTTGGGTGGATATTGCACATGTGCTGCAAATACACCGCTGCATCAATCAGCATCTCCTCATAGAGATGCAATAACTGCAATTTTACTCACCGTAAATTCCTTTATATGGTGGCAGTACAATAGCGATGTACTCTTTCCATGGGACAAGCATCTGAAATTAAAAATTAACATAAAACGTTCCTCCCTCAACAGGTATAAGACACCAACCTGCCATGGATCCTCAGTACGTCCTAATAAAACATCAAAGACATACTACTGCAAAAATATAACATTTATTAATAAGAGGGAGGGAGTGATGTACTGCCACCATATTAAGGAAAATGGAATTTATGGTGGCAGTACAATAGGGATATATCGTGACCCCAGAGCTATGGGCGGGATTTAAGCAACCACCGCTTTTAACACCTTATGCCCGAAAGCAGCTTTAGAGGCAGAGAATACGTCTAGTCCAGGGATAGGCAACCTTCGGCTCTCCAGATGTTGTGGACTACATCCCCCATAATGCTGGCAAAGCATCATGGGAGGTGTAGTCCAAAACATCTGGAGAGCCGAAGGTTGCCTATTCCTGGTCTAGTCTAATGTTTGATGAAGGTGTTGAATGAAGACCATGTAGCAGCTCTGCAGATATCTTCAGGTGAAGCTTGTGCTCTTTCGGCGCATGAAGCAGCCACGGCTTTCGTAGAAGGAGCTTTCAAGGAGGTAGGCAAAGGCAGATTTGATGAAGAATAAGCTAATTTAATAGTGTCCACAAGTCATCTTGCCAGATTAGACTTGTAGGCAACCTGCCCTTTAAATTTTCCAAAGAAATTGACGAAAAGATGGTCAGTCTTTCTGTATGCAGAGGATCGATCCAAGTAGATTTTTAGAGCCCTACCAACATCCGCCAATTCTCATCCAGATCGGAATCAGATGGAGAACTAAAGGCAAGCAGGGAAATTGGTTGATTGATAGCCCTGAAAGGGTCTACTTTTTTGGAAAAATCTTTGTAAATTCAGCAGATGATGAAGAATTTCACCTATCCTCTTAGCAGCAGTTATAGCCACCAAAAATGCGTTTTTTTGTTTTTTGTTTTTTTTAAAGACAATAGCTTTAACCCCTTAAGGACTGAGCCAAATGTACATGTTGTAATCAATACAAAACGTAAATAGAACCTTGAATTTGACTAGATGTCTGTTCAGGCGTAATTCACCTCTTTCATATTATGTGCAGCCACACTTATTATATATAATTTTATTCAGGTGATACAGGGCTTTCATTTAACATCAAATTTTAAGGTATGAAACATAATTTAACATGAATAAAATAAGCATTTAAAAAATAAATAAATTGTTCTATGTGACATTTTAACTATGAATGTCATAATACTGTTAGCTTTTATTGCATTAAAATACACATATATGTATTCAGCTATGTCCACGTGTAAAACAGTACCCCCTATGTACAGGTTTTATGGTGTTATGGGAAGTTACAGGGTCAAATATAACATGTTACATTTTTCAGTTTTTTTAACATTGAAATTCCATAGTAGACAACCCAAGGTATTGCAAATGGGCAAATGGGGTATGTCCAGTCTTTTTTAGTAGCCACTTGGTCACAAACACTGGCCAAAGTTAGTGTTAATATTTGTTTGTGTGTGAAAAATGCAAAAAACTAATCTGAACACCAATTTTGGCCAGTGTTTGTGATATATATATATATATATATATATATATATATATATATATAAATAAATAAAACTGTCCAGACTCTGGCACTCAACCTCCAATATTTACAATGCGACTTAACCCGGGTGCTTCCCAGCAATATATAGACGAGAAAGGAGACAGGAGCACTCACTTGGATTTTCAAAAAAATGTATTTCAATAAATCACCTCCACATCAACGTTTCGACCCTTCAGGGTCTTTATCAAGATGTATATATTATATACATAGATATATATATATATTTTAATTTTAAAATACAGTTAGAATGAACAGAAGGAGGGGGACTCCCTGATATGCCAGCGACCGGGTAAATACAAAGGACGGCAGGGACGTGCTATGCCGGGTCCCCAAGGACAGCATAGCACGTCCACCGTCCTTAAGGGGTTAAGATGTTAGGCAATTTTAATTATTTATTTTTTTTACCACAGACTGCTCACCGTTACGAGATAGCGAGTAGGGGCAGAATAATTATGAATACCAAGTAATTTTCACTACGTATTAGTAAAGATGACCGAAAGACCAATCTTGACAGAAAGTAGGCATCGCGAAAACATAGAGGAATAGGTGAGAATTGTGGGAAAATTGCTCTGACCACAGGAAACGGAGCACGCTTTGTTCCTCTGCTGGTCAAGCGTAGGAAACCTCCATAAGACAAAGTAGTCCCTACTTTGTCTTATGTTTTAAAGAAAACTAGAGCAGACAGTAAGAAATGATGAACAGATCCTGACGGAGGGAGAGAAGCGATTAAAGAAAGGCAAGGTCGGCATGATCGTGCCACTTTAAGGTGTGAAAGGTGGCTTCAAAGTTCACTTTACACTTTAAAAAGGGACACTATAGGATCCCAGACCACTTCATCTCATTGAAACGGTTTGGGTGCTCTGTCCATGTCCCCTTAACCCTGCAATGCTAATTATTGCACTTTCTAAGAAACCGCAATAATTACATTGCCGGGTTAAGACTGCCTATAGTGGCTGTCAGACAACCTCTAAAGGCACTTCCTGCTTGCTAGGTGACTTTTAATCACCTGATGCTGGATGTCCTCACGCTCTGCAAGAGAATATCCCGCAACAGTCAAATCCCCATAGGGGATAGCAATGCATTCCTATGGGATGGGCTTAACGTGCTTGTGGTGCACGCAAATTAGCGCCCCTGTCGGAAGACGGAGGTTGCGGAGCATCGGCACTGGAATCGGGCAAGTACAGTAAGTGTATTTTAACACTTACTGTACCAGGTAGTGGAGGGGGGCAAGGAGATGTGTAGTGCTAGGAATACAGATTTGTAGTCCTAGAACTAAAGTATCCATTTAAGTAACAATGCCAAATTAAAAATGCAGCTGACTAGGAGAAATTTTTATAATCTGTTATTGTTGACTTAAATTAAACCTTTACTTTCGATTCCCCAATGATTTACATTTTTTTTTTAATTATGGAAACTCTGAATATCATAATAGACTGAAAACACATAACACTTAAAGTTATTATGATCTGAAGGAAGAGGTAATAGGAATTTCAAACCAATGAAAGCATAGTAAGGACAAATGTGTGTGGCCTTGTAGCTTTAAATCAAAGACAGATTACAGAAAAGATGCAACTTTTGCTCAGAGACAAGATGGATGATTAAGTATGGCCCACAGCAAATTATTTTAAAAAGAGGAAATTTAAAAAGCTGGTCATAAAGCCCTTGAGATATTCCAAGGAGATGTATTCCAATGAAACAGTTAATACTGTGTTCCTACCACTACAAGTAACATAAGGAAAGAGTGATGGAAAAAAAAGAAGTTAAGGAGAAAAAAATATATATAAAAAAAGAAAAAGAAAAAAAAAAAACCAATTAGTAAAGCTACACAACAATGGCAAAATGCCTCCTGTTGGCACTTTTCCCGAAGGTGTTTTAGCTTACTGAGTAGTGTGCAAAGAGCTCCATGGTTCGGTATGAGAAAGATCAATGAGAGAAAAAAAAAATAATATATATATATATATATATATATATATATATATATATATATATATATATATATATATATACATACATACACACACACACACACACACACACACACACACACACAATCCATTACAATATAAATAACTCCTGACAGTATAATGCAATGATCATATTGAAAAAAAACGTAAAAAAAAAAAAATGTTATATATATATATATATATATGAAGGAAAAGATTAGAAAAGGATGGAAAATATGTAATGAGTTATAAGCAATTGGAGATAGACACGAGATAATTATCTACATGAGGTATTTTGCAAACCCGCACCCCATGACATTATAATGTGCATTAAAATAAATTAGAGATAGAAATAATTCACTACTAAAACAAACAAATAAGAGATCAGTTTCTATAGACACACCGTGTATGGGGGTATTAGAGATAATACAGTATCAGCCAGGGGGTCAGTCACACCCAATAAACATCACACACACAGGCCCTGCAGCCAGCCAGCCAGCCAGCCCCTGGCACACATGGAGTTAATGGGAGCCAAACCTCAGGAACCGTTAACTTGTTTGATTAAGAAGGAGATGAAACTTACCGCTGACAGCTCAGTCAGGCGGTCCTTCATGCCCGCAAGAAAAGTAGCTCTCCCCCCGTTTCACACAACGGGTCTCTCTCAATATGTCCACTGTCAGCCCCCGTCTCCGTCCCTCCGCCCGGTGCCACGGCAACCACCGCTGTGAGGAGAAGGAGATGGGATGAGACAGTTGTACAGGCACGCGCTGTCACTCAGGCCCCGCCTCCTGCTTAAGCAAAATGAACTGTAGTAGGCGTGGGCACGCCGAGCTGAATTGGAAAACGGAAGAATTCGAGTGGGCGTTGACTTTGCGTTTCAAGCCTCGTTTCAGAGTTACCTGCCCCTGGTTGTAATGATTTGGGTACGGTTTGGTTTTTTAACCAACCATGTATTAATGGATACAGAGCAGCGTTTGTATGTGCAGGTATAATTCACAATCTGCGAGAAAAAAACAAACAAATGTATTATTTAAAGGGACACTATAGTCACCCAGACCACTTCAGCTCAATGAAGTAGTCTGGGTGCCAGGTCCATCTAGAGTTAACCCTGCCTGCTATAAACATTTACATTTGGGGTTAAGCCAGCCTCTAGTGGCTGTCTTCCGGACAGCCACTAGAACCCACTAGAGGCGCATCTGCGATGCTGGAGGCATTTAATGCCTCTATCGTGCAGAGTGTCCATAGGAAAGCATTGAAAAATGCTTTCCTATGGACACTTTGAATACGTGCGTGGTTCTGCCGCGCATGCACATTCCGCTCCGCTGACGTCAGTAACTGAAGGGGTTTTAACACCTTCAGCACCATAGGAGGGGGACCCTGAGGGTGGGGGCACCCTCAGGGTACTATAGTGTCAGGAAAACAGATTTGTTTTCCTGACACTATAGTGAAAGAAAAAGATGAACTACCAGTAACAGAGGAACAAGCTAAGCATCATGTGTAGTGAGCACTGACTATGTACATTTTAGGACCTGGAGGATCTTCAGGAAGATACAAGTCAACAACCCAGCACAGGCACAGTAAAAGTGATAGGTTTATTACTGGACTTTAGAGTGGCTTGGCTTAAAGGGACACAGTAGCCTTAGGAACACATATCTGAATTCCTAACGTTACAGTATTAATGCCCCTACTTAATTTTAGTGCTCCCACCCTGCCTGCTAATTAAAGTGACACCATAGTCACCAAAACAACTTTAGCGTAATTACAAAGTTGTGGTGTATAGATCATGCCTCTGCAGTCTTACATGATCAATTCTCTGTCATTTAGGAGTTAAATCACTTTTGTTTCTGTTTATGCAGATTTAGCCACACCTCCCCTGGCTGTGACTGACACAGCCTACATGAAAACAAAATGGTTTCACTTTCAATTGGATGTAACTTACTTGAAATGTTTTATCTCCTGCTGTGTAAACTGAACTTTAATCACATACAAGAGGCTCTTACATTGATACCGGAGAAACTGACGGAAGCCAAGCACAGAGAGATGGACACAGGTTTCTTCAGGAAGGAAGAGATTCTTTATTCGATTCACCGACCGGGACTCAAAGGGACTAATGTCACCAAAATACAACAAGATCTGAGTCCCGAACAATAGTGTAGGCTCCTTATATAGGCATGTAACTCCTCCCATAATAAGCTCCACCCACACATACTCTTACCCAATCAATCGAACAAGAACTAACTTCCTGTTTGACCACATGGCTTGCCCAGCACAATGGAGGAGGGGAATACTACATCCTGTATTCTCGCACATGCTCCGTACACTACTGATTGTATCTTTGCCACGTGCAACCAACCGACTGATACACCAGTATATGCACGTACACATACCACGTGGTAATCTCGGCCTACTAAATTTTTTTTTTACCGAGATTCCACCACATTCCCCCCTTTGATGCTTCTGATATTTTCACAATTCCAGATGCATCACTTAACCATAGTTTGCATACACCTCAGGTTGCCATGAACCAGACCAGACTTTGCGACTCCCTAAAGACATGAATCCCTCAACATTCCTCTTCCTGTACTTGTTCTCCCTGTTTTAGAGCCTCATATCTATATATAGCCATTATCTGTGCAGCAGCCTTTCTCTCTGCTATATTTTCTATAATGCCCTGCACAGACCTAACTACCAAAGGAACAAGACATGGTAGGAGAAGACACAGCATCAAGATTAGCATGACTCCACCTACCAATGCCTTAAGTCCGCCAAACTGCTCATACCAATTACCAAACCAACTACTTGGATTATACCCTTTCCATACCTGAGTAGGCACATGCGCTAGTTTAACCATATGGCTAGTAAGCTCAGCTATTGCTTGCCCTTCATCATCTATTTGAAGACAGCAATTGCTTAGGTTAAACTTCCCACATACACCTCCCTCTACTGCCAATAGGTAATCCAACGCTAATCTATTTTGGTAAACGGCTGTCCTCATCCTTGTATTATGTTTCGCTAGGAGATTGAGCGCTTGCGATGTCTCGTTGGTAATTATCTCAACCACTGCCTGTAACCTTATAATACGGTTGAGCATATATATTGGGGTTCTATATCCAAAAGTACCATCCTCTGCCCATGTAGCTGGCCCATAATAATCTATAATACGCTGGGGAGGCCACTCATTATCTTCCCAGGTACCTATCTCTAGGGGTCCTCTTTTCTTCCTATGATTCACATCATATACCTTAACTCCCAAAGTCTCTCCTGTTTCAATAGGCAACAAGAAGAAGGATGGTTTGAGCATACCTAACACACATGCCCCTTCCCAGTCCTGTGGTAATTCCGAATAGGCTTTCTTACCACAGATCCAGTAAAAATTTGCTGGGGCTTTCCAACTAGATGTAGTAGATAGGTCAAACCACACGTCCTTTAAATTGGTATAACTTGCAAACGGGTTAGGTGGTTCTGAGACATTTGAAACCGACCACCAAGTTGCATTCTTTGTATTATCATCATAAGCTTTTTGCCCTAGACAAGTTAAGTCTCCTACAGATGTATTAAACATTATTCCTTTCCTTGCTATGCAAACATAACCTATAATGGAGGTCTTTAATCGCCACTCAGATTTACCTCTAACACTCATTTGATAATCGGCTTGAGAAGATATTATTTGTTCAATTGTCTCAGAACCAGAATACATTACCTCCTTTGCTTCCCAGGGCCATTGGTCTCCCATGTTAGTACCTCCACATACATAGCAGTTGGTCACATTAAGACTACCAGCAATACTTTCAGCTAAATCTATAAACAGGTTTTTAGCATTATGGGGGATCTTATTTTCTACACTCATCTCTACATAAAAACAATGGAAAACCTGATGAGTTTGGGATGCTACGGTATCGGTCTCTATCCCTATAAGTAATATTGTCCCAGGATCCAAACCCGTCCCATATATCTGGAACCCAAATAAGTTTCCGAACCTATCTATAAACTGTTCAGGATTATTAATAAGTATATGGACTGGATTACACTCCATAGACTTACAATATGGTCTGGTAGGCAACTTAGTAACAATCATATCCTTATCTACTGTCTGTCCCCAAGTTGCCCACCCTACACAAGACCAATATGGACAATAATTATAATCCCTATTTGGGCATTTTGGATCTATGTATTTGTTCTTACTACTGGGGCAAATATACTTATCATTAGACCCATACGTTCTCTCCCACTTAAGATCCCCGCATACATTCCACGGTTTTCTACCACTTGATATCGCCTTACATGCATCAAATAGCAGAACACCCGAAGAATGTACGGTTTCTAGTATTGTTTTATTTATTAGGGTCCCCTGTGAGTCTCCATTCCGAAGGGTCAACCAAATTGTACGGGGTTGATACTCCGGATTGAAGCACTTAGGTTCTCCTACTCCTAAATGGCACACACTGTAGTAAATACCTAAGTATTTACACCTAGATACATATCCTTTACACTCATATTGTGAATGCCAAATAAGGGTCTGGGAGATATGATTACCTGTTTTAGTAGTCTTAATGAAAACCTCACAGCCAGGTGTGTCGGTACGTCTACCTTCCTGAATAATTAAAAACACAAATATACACATTATCAAATGCATTTCTCTTGACGTCTTCATCCTCATTCTTCGTCCGTGCGCTGGCACCTCAGTTTCAAGATGTAAGGGCTGCAAGGAATGGAGTTCTTCAAGTCCTCTCTTCCCTTCACAGAGGTCCCTTCAAGACATTCTGGCTATGTCATGTGGGTAAGTGGTCAGGCTTTATTATGGCCGTCAAAACACTTACTTGCTGATCTCTTTAATTACACTTGAAACCCCAATATCTCCTCGTCACTCCGACTGAGTTGTGCGCTTTAACCGGATCTTGCAGGGAATCTATGGATCTGGTGTAGCTTGCCAAGAATCTACTGATGCTGGTTTAACCCTGGAGTGATGAATCCACGGAGTCACTTCAGCCACCTTTATAGCTGTAGGGGTAGACAAAAGAACAACATAAGGACCCCTCCACTTAGGCCCCAACGGTACACTGTTCCACTCTTTTATCCATACTTGATCTCCTGGATGATAACTATGAACAAGTGGATAAATATTCACAGGTAATCTATCTTGTACCCATTTCTGTACCTCCTCCATAGTTTTACCCAACTCTACAACCTGCTGCCGGGTAATTCCTTCTCCCAACTGACTCAAATCCCCCCTTAAGTTACCAAGTACGGGAGGTGGGCGCCCATACATGATTTCAAAAGGTGAGAGACCCATCCTTCTGGTAGGTGTATTACGAATACGCAACAGAGCTATGGGCAAAAGAACATTCCACTTAAGTTGAGTCTCTTGACACATCTTTGCCAATTGATTCTTAATAGTTCTGTTCATCCTTTCCACTTTCCCAGAACTCTGAGGTCTATTTGCCGTATGAAGCTTCCACTTAATACCAAGCATATGAGTCAGTTGTTGTAGGCACTGGTGAACAAAAGCTGGACCATTATCCGATCCTATAGAACATGGTAGTCCATATCGGGGTATTATTTCTCGCAACAGGAATCACACAACTTCTCCTGCTTTCTCTGTACGAGTAGGACATGCTTCTACCCAACCTGAGTAGGTACACACAACTACTAGTAGGTAGCGATGTCCACCGGATTTAGGCATTACCGTATAGTCTATTTGAAGATCGGACATAGGGAGTCCCCCCATATACTGGACTCCCGGTGGTTTCACTGGTCCTTGCCTTGCGTTATTCTTGGCACATATCACACATCTTCATACAATGGCTTGAGTCAAGTTGGACAATCTTGGTATGTAGAAATGTTTCCTGAGAGATTCTTCCATACTATCTCTTCCAGAATGTGTCCCGTTATGATAATTCTGGACAATTTCTACAGCTAGTGATGCTGGAATGACTCTTCTTCCATCTTCTAACTGATACCAATTATTCTCCAGGTACTTCCCAGCTTCAGTCTTTAACCACTCTTCTTCTTGAGCTGTATAAACTGGAGTCCATTGAGACAGTGGGGTCGGTATAAGAGCAGCTATATGTTCTACATACTCCTGTTTCCCTGATTCAGCGGCACGCTTAGCTGCATTATCTGCCATCCGATTTCCTTTGGTTACATCACCATCACCTTTCAGATGCGCTCGACAATGTATGATACCAACTTCTTTCGGTTCCCACACGGCTTCCAGTAGTTGTAATATCTCAGCTGCATACTTGATTTCTTTACCCTCTGAATTCAGTAGTCCTCTTTCTTTATACAAGGCTCCGTAGGCATGAGTGGTTAAAAACGCATACTTGGAGTCCGTGTAGATATTCACTCTTAAACCGTCAGCCAATTGTAACGCTCGTGTGAGTGCGATGAGTTCTGCCTTCTGTGCCGATGTTCCTTTTGACAATGGCCGAGCTTCTATCACCTTGTCTATGGTTGTTACTGCATATCCTGCATAGCGAATCCCTTCTTTCACATAACTACTGCCGTCCGTATAGTACTGGACATCAGGACTCAGGATGGGAAAATCACGAAGATCTGGTCTACTTGAGAACACTTCATCCATCACCTCCAGGCAATCATGTTGACTCTTAGTAGGTTGTTGCAAAAGGGTAGCTGGATTCAAGGTATTAACAGTCTCTAGATGCACTCTCGGGTTTTCACATAACAGGGCGGCGGCAGCTACGTCTCTTAGACAAGGTGGAAGACCACTGGCCACTGCATCCAGTTGTTTGGACATATATGCAACAGGTCGTTGCCATGATCCCAAGTACTGGGTCAATACTCCCACAGCCATTCTTCTTTGCTCGTGTACATATAAGTAGAATGGATGTGTATGATCAGGTAGACCTAATGCTGGGGCACTCATCAATGCCTTCTTCACATCTTCAAATGCCTTTTGCTGTTCAGGGGTCCACAGGAAGGGATCGTGTTCTGTACCTTTTATAGCTGCATAAAGAGGTTTCGCCAATATCGCATAACTGGGAATCCATATCTTACAGAAGCCTGCTGCCCCCAAGAATTCCCGCACTTGTCTTCTATTCTTGGGTATTGGTATTTGGCATACAGCTTCTTTTCTCTCTGGCCCCATTATCCTTTGACCTTCAGAGATATGGAATCCCAGATACTTGACAGTTGGCTGACACAACTGAGCTTTCTTCCTGGACACCTTGTATCCTGCCTTCCAAAGAATGTGTAGTAAATCATGTGTTGCTTGCTGACATATTTCTCTTGTAACTGCCGCTATCAACAAATCATCTACGTATTGTAATAGTACACACTCTCCTGGGATGGACTTGAAATCCAGTAAGTCTTGACTTAAAGCTGATCCAAATAGGGTAGGTGAATTTTTAAACCCTTGGGGCAGTCTTGTCCAAGTCATCTGGCGTTTCGAGCCCGTTACAGCATTTTCCCATTGGAATGCAAAGATACACTGGCTTTCCGCAGCAATTCGAAGGCAAAAGAAGGCATCTTTAAGATCCAAGACAGTAAATTAGGTAGCCCCGCCCGGAATTAAAGCAAGCAGGTTATATGGATTGGGCACAACTGGGTGTATACTTACGACCGCATCATTGACTGCTCTCAAGTCCTGCACAGGGCGATACTCATCTGTACCGGGCTTTTGAACAGGCAACAATGGGGTGTTCCAGGGGGAAGTACAGAATTTTAGGATACCATACCTTATGAACTTATCCAAATAAGATTGTATATTCTTCGTGGCCTTTTGTGGGATGTGATATTGTCTTAAGCTCACTGGATAAACCCCAAGTTTTAGTTCGATTCGAATTGGTGGAATATTGCGAGCAAGTCCTGGTGGGTTGTTCTCTGCCCACACTCCTGGTATATTGAACAAGGATTCATCACTCTTAGGGTTTTGACTAGTCAACGCTGTATAAAGTCGCCACTCTTCTTCCTTTGGTACAGATATTGTCATTATACCTGAAGGTCCATTGAACTTTAAAGATGTTGTTCCATTAGGTAGAAACTTTATCTGTGCTTGTAATTTTGACAACAAATCACGTCCTAGCAGTTGGACTGGACATTCAGGCATATAAATGATGTTTCACCACGTGGCCTCCCAATGTACAGAGTCGACTTTTAAGAACCGGTTTAGCAGCACTCCTTCCAGTTGCTCCTATTACGGTGATAGTTCTTCCAGATGGAGGAGCAACTAGGTCAGTCACCACCGAATGTTCAGCACCAGTGTCAATCATGAAAGCACTCCTTTTTCCCCCTATTGCTACATCGACCATAGGCTCCGCTCGGCCAAGGGGGATGGAGCCCGGTCGGTATCAATAGTCCTCCATGACTGTGTCCGCCAAACCTACAAAGTCCCTATCTTCTCTATCGCGGGGTCTCTGCGCTGCTGGATAATACCTATCCCCACTAACGCTTCCTCTATTATTACCACTATTTCCTCCAGGGCCTCCTCTACCTCTCGCTCTGCCTCTATAATTATTACTATACCCTGCCCTAGGTCTGTCTCTCTCATACTGTTCCCTTTGTGGACACTCACTTCTCCAATGCCCTTCTTCCCTACAATACGCGCATTGGTTCCTACTCAAAGGTTCCCTACCCCATTTACTCTCGCCTTTATCCGTTCCCCTATACACTTCCTTTTCCCTTCTATCTACGCCTGCGATAGCTACCGCTAGCATTTCTGCTTTCCTACGCATCTTACGCTCTTCCTCCTTCTTCGTCTCTGTCTCCCTATTCATGTATACTTTATTGGCTATTTCCATTAGTTGGGTTATAGACATCCCTACAAACCCCTCTAACTTCTGCAGCTTGCACTTTATATCTCCGTAGGCTTGGCTAACAAAGGCAGAGTTAACCATCCGGGAATTCTCAGGAGCCTCTGGATTAAAGGGGGTATACAAACGGTATGCCTCCAATAACCGATCATAAAAGACACTGGGCGATTCATCACATTTCTGTAATACCTCAGCCGTCTTAGACATATTAATCGCCTTCTTCCCTCCGGGTTTCATGCCAGCAATAATAGCGTCCCTGTATGCTTTCAAATGGGCCATGTCTGCGCCATTGACATTCCATTCCGGATCAGTGTTTGGATAATGTGCTGTGGCCCATGCTGCCGGGTGGCCTGATTTTGTGTACGGGCCACTTCTTCCAGCGCTTTAATTGCCGCTTGGTTTATCCTTGTCCTTTCCTCGTTATTAAATAATGTCATAAGCAGTTGCTGGCAATCAGCCCAAGTGGGATTATGTGTCTGGACTATGGAGGTAAACAAATCCGTCATGGCTTGAGGCTTTTCGGTGTATGAGGAGTTATGGGTCTTCCAGTTAAATAGATCAGTTGTAGTGAAGGGTACATAAACAAAGACGGGATCAGCTTGTTGTATCTGGCCATCACCGTTGATGTGTGTCGGGCCTGGTGTCAGTCGGAGAGGCATTTGATAATGTCGGGGTTGGAGGGTACCGGTCAGTTGTCGGGTTAGTATGGGGCTTCGTTTGGAAACGTCAGTTAGGGCTTCCGGTCGAGGGGTAGTAAGACAAGGGGATGCTTTACTGAGGGGGAGGTCGGTGAGTAAAATATTCCGGGCCGGGCTAGGAGGAGCCTGACCAGGAACTAGAAATGGCGCCAAATCTGGGTAGGTGGAATTAACAGAGGTAGGTACCGGAAGGGGAGGGTTTAAAACAAGGGGGTTGGGCTCTGAGCTAGAGGAAGGGGTAGGTGGGGACAACGGGGAAAGGGGAGGAGCGTTACCAACAGCACCTCCTCTTCCTCTTCCGGTGGAGGAGGAATAAGGGGGTGGCATGGGGATCTCGGACTCAGGAGGCGTGTCCAAAATGGGCGTTATTACGGCCTTAGTGGAGAAGCGAGTTCGAGCCACCATGAGGCGACATTGTTCCTCATGGCATACCCGGATCCATTTTGGCAAGTCATTTACGGCCTGCTTCCAACAATCAATATATGGAAACTGGCCGTAAAGTTCAGGCCTACCTGATACAGCCACGTGTACACGCTGTACCAGATTAGGATCCAAACTGCCACGTGGTGGCCATGCGGCAACCAAAGTAGGCCATTCCCTACTACATAAAGTAGTCAGGCGTGTTGGAGACATCTTTACCCCAAAATCATATACAGTGTATCCCTTTTTAAAGTTTTTCAGCATGCATCCTAAGGGATCCATCACCGTTGAATCTGACGCACCCATACCAACAATGAAGCGTCGTCTCCAACAGAAACTAAACAAACACTCTTCCAACGGTCACACCCGTTCCCTCGGCAACAGCACCACGTGGTACAGTTACTAAGCGAAACGCACACAACAAAACACTCAGGGAATTCCCGTACACACACAGCTGTTACACCAGTCACTAAGTAACTAATACTGTGCCCTTTGGCGAAACTATACGGTCACCTACACTATAATTCCTTATATCTAAATTACCCATCTATAACATACCCCAGTAACATCGTCTTTACAAACAGTAGTTATAGTACGGTTAGCATTGGTTAGAGTACAATTTAAAGTCACAGTTCAATTAGTAGTGGTTATGGTGTTAAACATACAACATAGACGACAGTTATTAGTAATTATTTACAGTATCAGTAATTATACATGGTTATGGTACCGTGCGCTATAATACAGTTACACACTATTCACACTCTCGCTAGACGGCAGAGCTCACGCTATCTAGCAAGATATACGCGCTACTACAACAATCTTTAACACATTTACAATTCCCAACTAATCTATTGGCCAGTACCTTGATGGACTACCTAAAACTATCTACATCCGTTTTGGTTAGCCACACTGCCCAAGCACCACATATAGCGAACTAGAGGGCGGAATTTACAACAGAACCCTCTAAGTCTATATACTCTATCAAAAGTCTAGTGGGTTCCAAATTTACACGCCTTCCCACTTAGCCAAGATAGGTTGAGATCTAGCGAACCGAATTTACACAGGCGCCGCTTAGTCTCCCGGTCCCTCCGACCTAGCGAACGTAATATACACCCTAGAATGCTAGTCTAGACAAGACACCGGTGTCCGGCTTGGGCTATTTACACCAGAACCCCGCCTGACTCCAAACCAAAATTAAACGGGCTGACTACAGGGCGTTTAATTGAGCGGTGTGCCTTTGCTCCTTCCCTCCACTGGAGGGGGCAGATTCCAAATAACCCCTTATGGGCCTACCGCACAATCGGTATCCAATACCCCTAGTGGGTCCACCGTCTAAAACAGCGGTCGTCTTACCTCCTCGTTCCTGAACCTGAGTTCACACTCATCGACGGGGACACCCCAGCTCTTACTACGTAGAGGCCGATGATCTCCTGGACAACAGACCAGTGGCGCCGAGACTAAGGGAGGTCCACGCAGAAGTTCAGGGGTGCAGCCGTAGAGAGCGTGGGCAAAGATAGACCGTCTCACGCTTCTGCTTCTCAGCTACCGTTGAACGATGAGCTTCCCGGCCAATGCACCAAATGATACCGGAGAAACTGACGGAAGCCAAGCACAGAGAGATGGACACAGGTTTCTTCAGGAAGGAAGAGATTCTTTATTCGATTCACCGACCGGGACTCAGAGGGACTAATGTCACCAAAATACAACAAGATCTGAGCCCCGAACAATAGTGTAGGCTCCTTATATAGGCATGTAACTCCTCACATAATAAGCTCCACCCACACATACTCTTACCCAATCAATCGAACAAGAACTAACTTCCTGTTTGACCACATGGCTTGCCCAGCACAATGGAGGAGGGGAATACTACATCCTGTATTCTCGCACATGCTCCGTACACTACTGATTGTATCTTTGCCACGTGCAACCAACCGACCGATACACCAGTATATGCACGTACACATACCACGTGGTAATCTCGGCCTACTAAATTTATTTTTTACCGAGATTCCACCACAACATGGTATAGCAAGCTATTAATATAGCAGGAGATATGAAATTATACATAACACATAATTTGCAATTATAGAAGTGTAAACTTTAGATGACTCTTTACAGCAAGCATGTCAAACTCGTGGGCCGCATGCGGCCCACAAGGGCCATCTTTGCGGCCCAACGAGCCGCGAGTGCATGCTTGGTGTTAAAGCAGAGTAGGCACCTGCTTTCCACACATTGCAGGTGCCTACTCTGCTAGTGCTAACACCTGACTGGGGAGGAGGGCCAGCGAGGGAGATTAGTGTTCCTGCTCCTCACTGCTCCCTCGCCTGCACCGCCTGTAGTGAAGCCGGGCGCCGGAACATGACGTCATATTCCGGTACCACTAAACCGCGCAAGGGAGCAGTGAGGAGCAGGAAGGACCCAAGGGAGATACCCCACATCGGCTCCATAAGGTAAGGAGCAATAAATAAAATAATGTGTGTGCAAGAATGTGTGTGTGTCTGTCAGTGAGTGTGTGTGTTTATCTGTGTGTGTCTGTCTGTCAGTGTGTCTGTCTGTCTGTCAGCAAGTATGTGTGTCTGTCAGTGAGTATGTGTGTGTGTCTGTCAGTATGTGTGTGTGTGTCTATCAGTGAGTATGTTTGTGTGTCTGTCAGTGAGCATGTGTGTGTGTGTGTGTCTGTCAGTGTGTGTCTGTCTGGCTTAGTAGAGTTGATGCTGGGTTTTTTAAAATAAACCTACATTTCCATGGAAATGTACTGTATTTTTTTTTTTTTTTGCGGCCCAAATAAACTTAAACCTTGAGTTTGACATGCTTGCTTTACAGGCAGTGTTTAGGAAGGATGTGTAAGTCACATGTAGGGAGGTGTGAATAGAGATGTACGAACAAAGGGATTTAAGGGAATTCCTAAATGGCAGAGAATTGAGCCATTTCTTAAAGCTAAAGTTGTTTTGGTGACTATAGTGTCCCTTTAACTGCTTAAGAACAGAGGCACTTGTCCAAGTTCTAAACCAAAACAAAACTTGGAATTTGAGCTATATGTCTGTTCAGCCATAATTGATCTATTTCATATTACGTGCACCCACACTTATTATATATAATTATGTTCAGGAGAACACATCAAATATTTATATATGAAACATAATTTAATATGAATAAAATCTAAAAAAAAAGTGGGAGCGATTAAGAAAATTTGTTCTGGGTGGCATTTTAACTGTGAATGTCAGAGGTGGGACTAAGTCGTTGTTTTGCAAGTCAAAAGTCTTGCTAAACTTGCAGTGGCCAAAAATGACAAAAAAAAATATTAATGATAATACTACAGATAATTACAGCAGCTAAATTACTCTTAGCAAGAAACTGGAAAGCAGAGAAAATTCCACGCATTCAAGAATTAATAACACAAGTCATTTGGCAAGAAAGAATGGAAAGGGGTATCTTGGTGAACCTCCTGGTTCCCATTTTTTTTATCACAGCGGCCCACTAAGAAGGGGGCGGGGCAGAGAGGGTGTGTTTCGTCATCACCAATGACAAACAGGCCCCCTCTCAAAGTGAGCATGTTGGTTAAATGCTCTTCCAGGGCAGACCATGCGCAGAACTCTGCTAAAGAGCTCTAGCATGAGAAAAAAAGCCCTGTATTTGTTCTGCACAGTGCAAGCAAATTTAATAACATGCTTGCACTGTGTTTCCTTGCAGCTTGCCTCTGGTGTCTCTATAAATGGATACCAGGAGACAAAAGGGCCAGGATAGAGTATTGTGCATGTGTTTGGAGCCTGCTTGTGGGATTGTGTGTGTGTAGAGTGAGCTGATTGTGGTGTGGTATTGTGTAATAAGGTCGGTTTTAGTAGTGTTGTCTTTTTTTGTGTAATGTAATCCATATGTGGCTAGGGGCTGTAGAGAATGTGTGTATAGGGGATGTAGTAAGTGTGTGCATACAGGCTATAGTGTGTGTGTGTGTGTATATAGGTGATGTAGTGTTTGTAGGGGTTGTAGAGAGTGTGTGTTTAGGGGTGTAGTATGTGTTTGTTTACAATGAATCTAGTGTGTTTATAAGGGATCCAGAGTGTGTATTTTAGGAATGTAGTGTGTGTGTAGATGGTGCAGTGTGTGTGTATACAGGAGTCTAGTGTTTGAAGGACCCAGAATGTGTAGGAGATCTAGTGAGTGTGTGTATATAGTAGATTCAGAGTGTATAAAGGGATCTAGTGTGTGTATATGATCCAGAGTTTGGTAAGGGATCTAGTGTGTGTCTGCAACACACAGGAGTGCAGTATGTGTGTGAGGGGTGCTGTAGTGTGTATATATATATATATAACGAAAAAAAGGTAAAAAAAAGGTAGATCTTTAGTAGACTTACCACTCTATGAGGTCCTTTGCGGTTTACTTTCCTTGGTTTTAATTTAATTTTATTTTTTCCTTGGTTTTAATTTAATTTTATTTTTTCATAGCACAGATATTCTAGATCTTACCACTTACAGGATTCATTATTCATTATTATAATTATTATTTTAGTTTGATTATCTTTACCGATGTTCTACAGATTTCTGTATTTTTGCTCTTGTTATACCATCAAGGGTTAAATCTTTCTAGGTATATCTACTGAACTTTGACCCATCACTGGTGACATCACTGCCTTGTTCTCATTCTCCAATTGAAGTTTGTCTTCACCATATTTAAACTTTGTTTACCCGCCTTTTGATTGTCTTGATAAAAGTCCTACGAGGACTGAAACGTTGAAACTATCACTGGCACGTATGTGAATAAATTGAAGAGTTTTTCTACTAAGTCCTTTCGAGTGCACTCGTTTTTTCGTTATACATCCTGACGGCTGAGGTAGCACCAAGGCAAGAACAAGACAGGTACATTGAGTGCGAAGCTTTCGATATTTTGTATTTCCACATGAGTCTCGCCAAGGCTCACCTCACGCATCACGCACCTAAGAGACTGACGATTTCGCAAGGATTGTATCCATGGAGGAATTTCTCAGCAGAGCAGGAGCATTTGCAGATCACGCTGAAGTCTTACAATTTTCGGAAGCTGAAGCAGCGGCCATTCTTTGGCCTCAATCTGATTCGGACTTGCCTATTTCCTCAGAACCACGAGACATCATAAGAGACTTAAAGAAATTTAAACAAAGACAAATAGATCTCGAACTCCACGCCACTTACCTATCGGACTATTACCGGATGAAAAAAATCCTAAGAGGTTTCAGGATCAAAAACGTTCCTACTATAGGAAGAAACAACCCTGATGTCTGTCGTAAGTGGATCGGTATTCTTAATAAGTGTTCTCTGGATTTGATGCTGGTGGTCATTGAGGAGGTAGGACGTGAACTAAAAATTATTAAGTTTAAAATCTCTGATTACGAAGTACTACATTCTACCACTATAGCAGCACCTAACTGTGATTCATTAATTCAGAAACTTACTGAAGATTTACAGCAGTATAAGAACGACTTGATTAGATTTAAGAGAGAGAAATTGGTTAAAGTGCAAGCGGATTATTCAGAGCACAGAGTATATCGGTGGCTGTCAGGGGATAACACCAAAACCACATACAGGCCATATAGAGCTCGTATTAGAAAGCCTATTGCTCCCACAGTCGATTTTACATCAGGAGAGTCGGCGTCTGACTCTGAACAAAGGATTTTTCAGCGTGAGAGATTACAAACTGGAAATTCGGTGCAAACTGATTCGTCCTCACCTTCATCTTTTTTAGAACCAGGTCTTGGACTTACACGAGAACCAACTACCAGGAGTCAGTCTGGAATAGAGCACCCCCCTAACATCGTCATTACACCAGGAGGGGGCAGAAAGGGAAGAGGCACTGGTCACAGAGGACGACCACCACGGAGACACTAGATAATCCTATTATTAATTTATCTTCTAGAGTACTTACCGAAACAGAGATTATGCTATTGAAGAGGGGCTTATCATTTGTCCCTACTTCCAGGATGGATAAATTCCAGTGGGAAATTGATCAATTTAAATTTAACAGAAAGCTCCGTTTAGTAGATTTTTTTAAACAGCAGCAAAGAGATGATCAGTTGAGCAAGGCAGATTCTGAACGTTTCAGATTACGCAGTTCCTTTGACCCCCCGTCTGTTAATGCAACACTGAAAACATTTTCTCATTGTCTTAAAACCGAAACGACGCAAATGACAACCATTAAAAGCCAGTACAGATCTAATATCACTAAAGGTGAGAGAGAAGCTCTTCATAACCTGGCTAATGATAAGTCAATCGTCATACGACCAGCTGATAAGGGTGGCGCTATAGTTCTTCAAAATTATGAGAACTAGAGGGAGGAAATCCTGAAACAACTATCCGATACTTCGGTTTATAAACATACTGATACCGACCCCGCTAAGGAATTTAGCAAGATTATACAACAGACACTACAGAGGGGTTTGGAATTTGGCTTTCTCACCACATCGGAATACGAGTATCTTTTTTTTTTTTTTATATTCTTTATTTTTGCTGTGCATGAAATAACATACGCCTGTCTAATGCCACAACAGCAATCACAGGCAATTTGGAAGCAAGTCGACAGTTACATGGCATGCAAAGAAATGCACAATTTTTTTAAGTTTATAAAACAAGCAAAATACAAGCTGATTATTTAAGTCTTGTTATAGTGGTTCGCGTCGTGGATGTCAGGCTTATAACATTTAAACAAGTAGGGGCATTCTCATAGTATTTAAGTAGCCGGGGTTCTCTGCTCATGTTGCTTATACCGGGCTGAAGCTAGAGTGGGAGCCCTGGTAACGATATTCATGTCTTAATGCTGAACTAGGCTGGTGTAATTAAGTAGTTAAAGAGATTATAGACATGGTGAGTGTTGAATATGTACTAGTGTCAAGATTAGGCTATTGTGCCATGTAGCGACCACTGAAACCTTAGTAAGCTAGCACTCTAACCTGAAATCAAAACGGTCAAAGCATAACAAAACAAGAGAGGATCTACTAGATTTGCATGGACGTAGTGGAAAAATAGCAGTCCATCAATCTATGAGGCAGCGAAAGTCACCCGACTCCCACAGTCGGTAAGGGCCGGGCACTTACAGGAGAGTCACTGAGGGAAGGCGCCTCTCTAACCCCGAGTCTTTCTGGTGCCGTTATCGCCAAGACATGGACTCGGAAGCATGCTAAGTCCTGGCCCCACTTCAGTGGAGAGCTGTAGGAGGTGTTGGCGGTCCGTCGCTTCTTTCGGTCTGCAGGCTTCTGTTTGTGTGGCGGGGCTGACTCCGGAGTTGCCCTCGGCCCATGGGGGCCTCTGACGGCACTGACAGGTGCTGGTTTAGGTGCTCTGCCTGGAGGGATCCCTCTCTTATTACCTCTCTGGCCTTTCTTATGGGGCAGGGGTGGTACTGCTGCTGTGCGTTCATCCAGTGCTGCCCAGAAGCGATCAAAAATCTCTTCAATGTGTAGCAGGGTTTTGTCTATGTGATCTTGCATGTCGCAATGGATTTGATTCAGGCTCCGCTTTTCAGGAGTGAGTCCGGGCGCCATCTTGGGAACCGCAGTCATCTCCATGTCGCAGATAGTAGCCTTTAGTTTTGATGTGGAAATACCGTTCCAGCGGGGACCGGGATAACCCCCACCGGTCCAAAGGGGGGGGGGGGGGGGGACTCGCCTCAGACTTACATATCAAATCAGTGATAAACAAATGGACTTTCTGGATTTACGCATCTTTATTGAGAATAACAAATTGGGCTACACGTTATTTGCTAAAACCTCTGATCGTAATACATTATTACATGCAACTAGTCATCACCCACCTAATTTGATAAAATCACTTCCGGTATCACAGTTTATCAGGGTTATGAGGAATAACTCTGATCTAAACAGAACCGACAGTCAAATTCAGGATATGTTTGAGAAATTCATCCAAAGGGGTTATTCCAAGTACACACTTGATCAAGCATACTCTAAAGCAATGCAGTTGCATACAGATGGACCATCGAACAGCAGTAAAGTGCCCAGATTAATTTTCCCACAAACCTTCCACTCACAATCTTTAAGCTTTTCCAAAATGATCCGCAGAAACTGTGAGATATTCAAAAAAGATCTCACATTACCAGCTATATTCCATCAAACTCCAATTATGAGTTACAGGAGAAATAAAAATTTGAGGGATTATCTTGTACACACTGATTTACAGGAGCCAAATCGATCTGAACACCTTAATGCTGGGTGTTTTCGATGTCTAAAATGTACAGCCTGCAAAAACATGACCCCAGGGAAGTCTTTTTTTCATCCCCATTCTGGTAAAGAATACAAAATACGCCAACGCATTGTCTGCACCACCACACATGTTATATACCGCATTATGTGTCCATGCGGGCTTATGTACATTGGTAAAACCTCAAATGATCTTCGAGAACGGATGAGGGGCCATAGATCAACGATCAGGATTGCACTCTCCAGTGGCACAGCTACTACTCCTATAGCTAGACACTTTCTTGAGCTGGACACACATTGCCGACCCTTAAATTTATGGGAATTGAACAGGTCCCGGCTCCACGACGGGGAGGTGACTGGGATAATTTGCTTCTCCAGCGAGAAGCTTACTGGATTTTTACATTGGGAACAGTGTCTCCCGGGGGGCTAAATGAGATTAACCCACTGAATTGTTTTATCTCCAAAAGATAGTAAGCCTTAGTAGTCTTTCACAAAGTATTAGCATAGCTGTGCTACATTGTATCATAATTTATCCCAGATTGTTTCAAATGTATCTTTATGTTATGAAAGTTATACACTGACAGGATATTTTGCAGGTGTACACTGTATATCTATTTTGTAATCTTACTCTGCAGACTAACTATGTTTTTCTTCGATACGCCGTTTTGGTGTTTGCTATATGGTTATTCTGTTTCTGGGTGCTCCACAAGGTAGATCTTTAGTAGACTTACCACTCTATGAGGTCCTTTGCGGTTTACTTTCCTTGGTTTTAATTTTATTTTATTTTTTCATAGCACAGATATTCTGGATCTTACCACTTACAGGATTCATTATTCATTATTATAATTATTATTTATATAGTTTGATTATTTTTACCGATGTTCTACAGATTTCTGTATTTTTGCTCTTGTTATACCATCAAGGGTTAAATCTTTCTAGGTATATCTACTGAACTTTGACCCATCACTGGTGACATCACAGCCTTGTTCTCATTCTCCAATTGAAGTTTGTCTTCACCATATTTAAACTTTGTTTACCCGCCTTTTGATTGTCTTGATAAAAGTCCTACGAGGACTGAAACGTTGAACCTATCACTGGCACGTATGTGAATAAATTGAAGAGTTTTTCTACTAAGTCCTCTCGAGTGCACTCGTTTTTTCGTTATACATCCTGACGGCTATATATATAAATGGAAAAAATACCAGCACTCCTCGGTTTTCCAAATGAAGATTTTCTTTTAATCCAGTCAATAAGATCGACGTTTCAGCTCTGTTACAGAGCTTTCATCAGGACATAGACAACTCTTAAAACATAAGAAGACTTATATAGGGAGCTAAAATTAAGGTAATTACTCACTTTTACAGCTGATGCCTATTCCCCGTTCCCGCTCGATACGCTCAGGTTGCATGTTAGTATACTTCCGGGTATGGACATGTGATTGGCAACTGCAGGGAGTCCGATTGGTCAGGCACACCACGTTTCCCGGGTAACCATGGGTGCATTACCTCATTGGTTAATCCCCCGTGTACTGGTGCTGTCAGGGCTCAAACTTCATCATAGCCTCGGATTTCCTGTTATCCATTGCCATGACAACCTGAATGCAACCGGGCTGGTATCTGAGAAAACGTAATCAGAGAAGTAATAAAAATGGAAGAAGACCTCAGTACTACACTTTCACATAGAAAATCAATTAAATATAATCTTAAAGTGTTATCGTACATTATCGTGCCAAAAAATATAAATTCGATATAAGGAGCTAATTTGTTATATGCTCATTCATTATAAGTGGAAACATATTTAGAGCTGCAAGATCACTAGCAAACATATAAATAAAGTGCTTATGATATATTACATAAATTCCTAGCCTGTATAATTTTAATATACAATTAATATTGTCATCAAGTGTTTGTGCAAACTATACAGATTTTTTTTTAAAAAGTGCAAGTGCCAAAAAATATTAATTATTTACCAATAGGACCCCCAACCCGGCCCCATTTTAACAACTAAGTATCTGAGGATTCCTCCAAAAATAAAACGTTACTTATCTCCAAAAAATCCTGTAGTTTTGAGCCCACCTTATATCAAAAACATAGAACATTCTATTAATATTAAAATCCTTAATTGACAGTACTAAAAACTAAATCCTAAGAAAATCTAAATCCTAGGAAAAATAGGTCTAGTATTTACCATTTTTTCAACCTGGGATGTTGGTGTAGAAAACGTTGCTCTAGCTTTCAATTCAGCTTCATCTAAGATGTTCCTTGGGTATCCTCGTGCTTGAAATTTCTCATACACATCCTCCAATTGTAGATCACCTTGATGACTTTGAGAATTGTTACGTAATACCCTTAAAAATTGTGTGTAGGGCAATGATTCTTTGAGATGTCTCGGGTGGGCACTCTCAAACCGCAGTATAGTATTACGATCAGTAGGTTTAGTGAACAGTTTGAACTCCAACTTTTTGTTGATGTTCATAATTTCCACATCCAAAAATTGGACACTTTTTTCATCAATATTACCAGTCAATTTTACCGGTGTAGGTAAATCATTAAGATTTTGTACAAATTGTGCTGCTTCGTCTTTGGAGCCTCGCCATAGAACCAAAATGTCATTGATGAACCTAAAATATTTAACAATTAGATGACCATATTGTTGGAGGATGTATTTCATCTCGTATTCATACATATATGCGTTAGCATACATGGGGGCCATCGCTGCCCCCATGGATGTTCCCCCTATCTGTAAATACCACTGTGATTCGAAGCGAAAGTAGTTGTTTTGTAGAGCAATGTTTAATATAAATATGTTCGGAAGTATTGTGTGTGTGTTTGGTGCAGTGGGTGTCTGTGAGGGATGTACTGTGTATGTGAAGGGTGCAGTATGTGTGTGTGATGGATACTGTGTTTGAGGGGTGCTGTGTGTGATGTGTGGGGGCTGTGTGTGATGTGTGTGTGCTGTGTGTGAGGGTGCTGTTTATGATGTGTGAGGGTGCTGTGTGTGATGTGTGTGATGGTGCTGTGTGTGATGTGTGTGAGAGTGCTTTGTGTGATGAGTGTGAGTGCAATGTGTGATGGGTGTAAGAGTGCTGTGTGTGATAGGTGTGAGAGTGCTGTGTGTGAGGGTGCTGTGTGTGATGGGTGTAAGGGTGCTGTGTGTGATGGCTGTGAGAGTGCTGTGTGTGATGGGTGTAAGGGTGCTGTGTGTGATGGGTGTGAGAGTGCTGTGTGTGATGGGTGTGAGAGTGCTGTGTGTGATGGGTGTAAGGGTGCTGTGTGTGATGGGTGTGAGAGTGCTGTGTGTAATGGGTGTGAGAGCGCTGTGTGTGATGGGTGTAAGGGTGCTGTGTGTGATGGGTGTGAGAGTGATGTGTGTGATTTGTGTGAATGTTAGAATGGATTGTGTGTGTGTGTGTTTGGGGGGTAAAAAATAAAAATAAATAAGCAGGCATTAAATCCCCCCCTCCCTTCTTACCTATAGCCTGGGAGGCTGGTACCTGGGACTGGGAGGCGGGGTAGCAGTGTTCCCTGGTGGTCCAGTGGTGAGTGAACTCTAACCTGTTGGCTAGAGTTCACTCTCGCGAGATCCGGTCATTGCCATGGCAACCCGCCTGGATCTCGCAAGAGGAACCCGGCAGATCTGTATAGATAGAGCTCCGCCGGGTCCTCTCCCTCCCTCCCCAGCCGCATGTCTGTCCAAGGGGGCCGGTGAGGGAGATCTTTGATCTCCCCACCGGCCCGTCATTGAAAACAGCAGGGCCGGCGCTCGGATAGCGCTGGCCCTGTATAGACTGGCAGGGGAGATCCTGGGATCTCCCCTCCCGGCCTCGGCCCATGGCCACCGCGGCCCACCGGGCATTTGCCCGGTGTGCCTTCAGGCCAGTCCGGGCCTCGTGTACAGGGGAGGTTTGGATGAGTCTAGTTTAAGGATGCAGACCTTCTACCTCTCTTTGTAAATACCCTCTTCCCTACCTGTCCAGAGGTGGACACCACCCACCTCTTATACGCCTGTTTTAACCCCTTAAGGACTGAGCCAAATGTACTTGTTGTGATCAAAACAAAACGTAAACAAAAACTTGTATTTGCGCTATATGTCTGTTCAGGCGTAATTCGCCTCTTTTATATTATATGCACCCACACGTCTTACAAATCATTTTATTCAGGGGAAACATCAAATATTTAGGTAGAAACATAATTTAATATGAATAAAATATCAAAAAATGGGAGAAAATAAGAATTTAAAAAATATATTTTAGTACTACGTGACATTTTAACTGTGAATGTCATAATACTGTTTGCTTTTACTGCAATAAAATACACATATTTGTATTCAGCAACATCTCATGTGTAAAACAGTACAGGTTTTGTGGTGTTTTGGGAAGTTACAGGGTCAAATATAGCATGTTACATTTTTCATTGTTTTCACATTAAAATTCGCCAGATTGGTTACTTTGCCTTTGAGACTGTATGGTAGCCCAGGAATGAGACAACCCAAGGTATTGCAAACGAGGTATGTCCAGTCTTTTTTTAGTAGCCACTTGGTCACAAACACTTGCTAAAGTTAATGTTAATATTTGTTTGTGTGTGAAAAATGCAAACACTAATTTGAACGCCAATTTTGGCCACTGTTTGTCAGGGCCGGTGCAAGGATTTTTGCCGCCCTAGGCAAAAGTAAAGTTTGCCGCCCCCCATCCCCCCCCCGATATGACATCACAATGCCCCATGTTAACTAACGCAAGTGCTGCAGTGCCACCGTGTTTACATTAAAAGGCCTGCAGGGACAGGCTATAGACACCAGAACCACTACATTAAGCTGCAGTGGTTCTGGGGACTAAAGTGTCCCTTTAATGTGAGGTAAATTAGAGATTAGTGCCACGAATAATATACTAGATTGCCTACTTACAATCAGATGAGGATGGTGATGGGCTCTACCTGCAGTCTGGCTCCACTGGTCTGGTGTAGAACAGGCTCTCTGGAGGCTGTTTGTGTTCTGGGAGAACAGGAAGAAGGCTCCATTTTTTTTAAGGCCCTTTGCACAGCTCAAGGTCTGGGCCCCAGGGTCCACCTTCATGTTCCACCAATTAGTTTGTTCACAGGAGTAGGGGATGTCCTGATATGTGTGTAAGGAATGCATTGTGTGAATCTGTGTTTGTATGTGTAAGGGCTGCAATGAGTGTTTCTGTGTATGTACGGGATGCAGTGTGTGCGTCTGTAAGGGGTGCATTGAGTGTGTGTAAGGAATGCATTGTGTGTTTCTGTGTGTGTAAGGGATGCATTGTGTGTAAGGGTTGAATTGCTTGTGTGTGTGTGTCTGTGTGTAATGCATTGTGTGTTTTTCTGTGTGCAAGGGGTGCATTGTGTGTGTGTGATGGATGTCAATCTCTCCCCCCTCCCTTGTCACTCTCTTCTCCCCCTCTCCCTCCCTCGTCACTCTCTTCTCAACCCCCCTTGTCCCTCTCTTCTCCCCCCCATGTCCCTCTCTTCTCCCCCCTCCTCCCTTGTCACTCTCTTCTCCCCTGCGTGTCCCTCTCTTCTCCCCCTCCCTTGTCACTCTCGTCTCCCCCGTTGTCACTCTCTTCTCCCCTCCCCACTCTCATTCCCCCTCCTAATCCCGTCAATTCCCCTCCCTGTCAATTTATCCCCCCCCCTTTCAATTTATTCCCCCCACCCTGCCTGTCCATTTATTCCCCCACCCTGCCTGTCCATTTCCCCCCCCTCCCTGTCCATTTATCCCCCCCGTCCATTTATCCCCCCCCCCTCCCTGTCCATTTATTCCCTCCCCCTCCTGTCCATTTATTCCCTCCCCCTCCCTGTCCATTTATTTACCCCCTCCCTGTCCATTTATTTCCCCCCCTCCCTGTCCATTTATTTCCCCCCCCCTGTCCATTTATCCCCCCCCCTCCCTGTCCATTTATTCCCCCTTCCCTGTCTGTCCATTTATTCCCCCCTCCCTGTCCATTTATTTCTCCCCCCTCCCTGTCCATTTATTTCCCCCCCTCCCTGTCCATTTATTTCTCCCCCCTCCCTGTCCATTTATTTCTCCCCCCTCCCTGTCCATTTATTTCTCCCCCCTCCCTGTCCATTTATTTCTCCCCCCCCCTCTTCATTGATTTCTCCTCCTCCCCTCCCTCTCCATTTATTTCTCCTCCCCCCCCCTCTCCATTTATTTCTCCCCCCCTCCCTCTTCATTGATTTCTCCTCCTCCCCTCCCTCTCCATTTATTTATCTCCCCCCCCCCTCTCTATTTATTCCCCCCACCCTCCCCTACCTCTATAGTAGCGTGGCCGAGCTCTGTATCATGGTCCGCGGGTACAGGGAGCTTTTGTTTCCTGTACCCGGCGGACTGACAGGAAGTGAACACCAGTGTTCACTTCCTGTTAGTCCGTCCGAGTACAGGAGACAGATGCTCCCTGTACCGGCGGACTATACTGCGCTCGGTCACGCTACAGAGAGGGAGTGACAGGAGGGAGCGCTGAGCGCTTCCCTCCTGTCAGCCCCCTCCCTCTCCTCATGCTGTGCCTGGGCGGTGCGCCCTCATGGACGCACCAGCCCGGGCAAAGCTGCAGCCGCCTGAGGCTCTCTACAGAGCGCTCGGGCGGCTGCAGCATTAGGGGGGCCGGCGCTCCTGGCGGCGCCCCTTCCCAAGGGGCGCCCTAGGCGGCTGCCTAGTCCGCCTTACAGGTAGCGCCGGCCCTGCTGTTTGTGAATAAGTGGCTACTGAAAAAGACTGGACATACCCCATTTGCAATACCTTGTCTACTATTGCAAATGGTATGCCATCATAGGGATAATTCTCATTCCAGGGCTACCATACGGTCTCAAAGGCAACATAACCAATCTGACAAATTTCAATGTGAGAAAAATAGAAACGCAAGCCTTATATTTGACTCTGTAACTTTTGAAAACACCATAAAACCTGTACATAAGGGGTACTGTTATATTAGTGTTTCGAAACAGTAAAATATATTAGAACAATGATATCGTCAGCGAAAGTGACATTTATTGCATTTTCCACACACACATTTTTCACACACAAATGGCACTTACACGGACAATATAATTGTTGTGATACGTTTTACTGTTTTGAAACACTAATATTTGTGTTCAGCGAAGTCTCCCGAGTATAACAGTACCCCTTATGTACAGGTTTTATGGTGTTTTCAAAAGTTACAAATATAAGGCATGCGTTTCAGTTTTTTCACATTGAAATTTGCCAGATTGGTTATGTTGCCAAGTAAAACAGTACCCCCCATGTACAGGTTTTATGGTGTCTTGGAAAGTTACAGGGTTAAATATAGTGCTAGCAAAATTAAATTCCCTGGACTTTTGACCTGGGTTGTCAGGCAGGTCCCGCAAATTTTAATTAATAAAATGACCTAATTATGTAAAATTATTACATAAAATAAAATTATTACATAAATATATACGAAGAATTATATATATATATATAATATATATAATTATTTTTATTTATATATAGTGATATATACGTATATATTTAGGTATATAGAAATCCACCAAGAAAGGCTGCTTTCCGGATTTAAAATAAAAAATGTATTAATACAATTTCAAAATAACGACCAACGTTTCGGTCCCGGCTCGGACCTTCTTCAGGGTCAAAAATACAACAGGACACTAAGACAATATACACAGAATGACAATATATACCATAATAATCAATAGAGAAACTCACCCAGGTGCTGCACTGTCTCTTCCTGCCGACGTCAAGTGAACTTCCAGGTGTGCGCGTGCATCACTGTACGTGCTCCACCCCCAATTGTGCGTATTAGCGTGCAGGGCAGACGGAAGCCCGGTCACCAAGGAAACCTCGTATACAAACTCACCTCAAGTGAAAAAAGAGTTGTGGGCTAAAAACGGAATAAAGTGGCAGGCGTGCAAAGGACATTTGGAGGTTATTAATTCTAAATATAACCTAAACAGATCAAAATGTAAAAGATGATACTGTGAACAACTATATGGACTTAAAGCACAACTTTAGTGATTCTGATCACAAAGTCCAGATACTAAAATATAATGCACATATATATCTAATAAAGTGCTTATTAATGGATAGAAGGTGCCAACTATCTTAAAGTGCAACAACAAAAAATAAAGTGCAAAATACCATCCATGTAAAGTGCATATTCATTGACTATACACATAATGCAAGATACTATAAAGTGATAAAGTGGAAAAAATGTAAAGTGCATGCTCATTTATAGACTATACACATAAAACATTTAAACAATATATGCATAACATATACCTCTATTTCTATTTCACAAAATAATATATATTTACATATTAAATTAAAAACATAAAGACTAGCTGATGACCTCTATATAAAAGAGTGATACGTAACATTCTCATTTAACCCCTTGGGAGACACTGTGTTCAATTGATGTATCCAAAAAGCCTCCCTTTGGAGCAACATTCTTCCTCTATCACCCCCCTCTACGGGGGGCGGGGGAGGAATGTGGTCTATACCCACAAACTTTAAGGATGACAGCAGGTGTTTCTTATAAAAAAAAATGCTGGGCAACAGGCTTGTCTGACAGTCTATCCCTGTACGCTAATCTAATACTCGAACGATGGCCCCTAATTCTTTCACACAATTGTGTCTCTGTTTTACCCACATAATGGAGTCTGCACGGGCATGTCAACTTAAAAACTACATAGGGGGTTTTGCAGGTGATAGTATGTTTTATGTCATATATTTTATTGGTGTGTGGATGATTGAATTTCTTTGCCGCAATTATATGTCCACATGTCACACACCCCAAGCACCGTACGCTCCCTCGTATGTTATGTTTAACCGTCCCAGAGTAGCTCTCCACATGGTCTGTGTGCACCAACATGTCTTTCAAATTTGTATTCCTCTTATAACAAATTAGTGGACTTTCCTTGAAGATTTTTGGCAACGTGTCATCTGCAGCAATCATCTTCCAATTGTCTTTAACAATAGCAGATACCTGATTAGACGAGTTATGGAATGTCATCGGGAATACTATTTTTTGTACAAAATCTATCTTTGGGAGCACCGGAGCTATTCTAGCTTTCGACAGTGCCTCTTCCAATACCTGTAATTTATAGCCCCTCTCCAAAAACTTCTGAGTCATAATTTTCAGTTGTATTTCAGCCTTGTTTGTATCAAAGTTGTTACGAATCACTCTCTGAAACTGTGCCTTCGAGATCGACTTTTTCAAAGAATGGGGGTGTGCACTGCTAGCATGCAGCAAGGTATTTCGGGTCGTTGGCTTTGTAAATAAAGTGTATTGGACTCTGTTCACCCCAAAGGAAAGTTCCAGAACCAAATATTGGACGCTGTCCTTATTGATGTTTGCTGTGAATTTGATAGGTGACGTAAGGAGATTAAGCTCGTTAACCATGGTGTCTGCCTGTATGCGAGAGCCACGCCAGATGATCAATAGATCATCTATATAACGTTAGTACCCAATGATATGCTCTTGATACGGAATCAAAATATGAGCTGTTTCATAATTGTACATGTATGCATTCGCATACATTGAGGCCATCGCCGACCCCATAGATGTTCCAGCCACTTGTAAAAAACACTGATTTTCAAATCTAAAGTGGTTATTGTGTAGAATAAGAGACAAGAGTTCCAATACAAACTCAACAGGTGGTCCCTGATAGATAGGGGATCCACACAACACTTGTCGCATTGCCTCAACACCTCCTAAATGAGGGATGACAGTATATACATTTTTAACGTCCATAGTAATGAATATTGGAATTAAAGATTTGATTCTATGTAGAAGCGTCTGCGTGTCTTTAATGCATGTATGCAATTGCTCCACAGGTCACTTGAAAATAAAGTCCAACCATTGTGCTATGGGCTCCAGGATGCCATTGATGGCAGAAACAATGGGGCGGCCAGGAGGTTTTGTTATACTTTTATGAATCTTCGGTATACTATAAATGATAGGAGTGCGGGGATATTGCTTATTCAAAAAGTTGTACAAATCAAGGCTGATATAGCCAGCTCTGAGGCCCATCTCTAATACATTCACAATCTTCCTGTGAATATCCAGAGTAGAATCACTCGGTAAGGGACAATATGTATTTCTGTCCTGAAGTTGATGTTTGAGGTCCTCCGAGTAGTCAGCATAATTCATAAGAACAATTCCTCCTCCTTTATCCGCCGAGTGGATAACAATAGTATGATCCTCGGCTAGAGTCTCAAGCAGTTGTCGTTCTTTTTTAGTAATATTGTGTGGCTTATTTTGTGTCTTACAAAAAACATCCTGTGACATCTTTGAGGTAGTCGTTAAGAAAGTCTTAATTGAAGATGTATTTGTCTGTGCATCAAACATGGATTTTACTCTAAATGTCTCTAATCCAGTGTAAGTATACTGGGTTTTCTCTTTGTGCATTGCATGAAAAAATTATTTTAGCCTCATGTTTCTTCCCAATTGAAATAATTCTGTACTCCACTTGAACGAATTTGCAAAACTAGTGGGTACATATGATAGCCCTTTGCTGAGGATATTTGTTTCTGCTTCACTGAGTTGTCTACGGGAGAGGTTGAAAATGGGAGTTATTTCTAATGAGGAGGTTCGCCCCATGGCACCATTTTGGCCCTTGCGCCCCCTCCTGTTTATATATTGTCTTCGCCTCTGACCTTGCTCCTTTGCACGCCTGCCACTTTATTCCGTTTTTAGCTCACAACTCTTTTTCCACGTGAGGTGAGTTTGTATACGAGGTTTCATAGGTGACCGGGCTTCCGTCTTCCCTGCACGCTAATACGCACAATTGGGGGCGGAGCACTACAGTGATTCGCGCGCACACCCGGAAGTTCACTTGGCGTCGGCGAGAAGAGACAGTGTTCTCTATTGATTATTATGGTATATATTGTCATTCTGTGTATATTGTCTTAGTGTCCTGTTGTATTTTTTACCCTGAAGAAGGTCCCGAGCCAGGACCGAAACGTTGGTCGTTATTTTGAAATTGTATTAATAAATTTTTGTTTTAAATCCGGAGAGCAGCCTTTCTTGGTGGATTTCTATCTATTGGAGCCTTGGTGATGCGCCCGGTATTGTTACTTTTTGAGCGTGAGTGCAAGGGAATATTGCATTCTTTTGATATTTAGGCATATAGATATATATATATATTATTTAGTTCTACATGTATTTTGATATCAATATATATATATATATATATATTGTATATATATACATATATATACATTTATACATATATAAATACAGTTAGAACAAATTTACACATATATATATTTTTTTATTTAACGTATTTACATATTTATTTATTTTATATTATATATAAATATATATAATGAAAATTGTATATTTATATATATATTTAATTAATATCATTGTACGTGTATTTTGATATTAATATATATATATATATAATTATATATATATATATTAATATTAAAATACACTTAGACAGTGTATGTGTATGTTTGTATGTGTTTATATATATATATATATATATACTTAGATCATATATATATATATATATATATATATATATATATATAAATATATATATATATATATATATATATATATATATAATAAATATATATATGATCTAAGTAAACTGTAACTTTAACATGTATTTTACTTTTTTCAGGCAGCAGGGGGAGTACCTGTCATTCCAGGCAGTCTCCCTGCTGGCTATGCCGTCCATGTGATCGTGAGGTCCTCGCCAGGGGGGCCGAAGAGGAAGGAGGGGGACTCCACTTAAGAACGCCTACTGTTCTTAAAGGGTTAATACTGTTTATATTTTCTTTTTAACAGGACCATTATTTTTTGTATCGAGAATAAAGTTTGAGGGATTTTTTTTTTTGGCCACTTACAATACTTTTGTGCTTCCTCCCAGTTTAACCCACAATTTTGGGTGACACTGGGATTTTTGTTCTCATTGTCAGTAGTTTAGCTCCAGGGTTACCCCCTAATTGGAAGCACTATGTAGGTGACTTTTCTTTTGATCTGGGAGGTGCAGGGGGAGTGGCCTAAACATCTGGTTTCACCCTAGGGTATCCTATTTTGTTCCAACTGGTTCAAGTTTATAATTTATTATTAATCCTGGACTATTTTTTTTTTTCTGACATCTGAACATCATATTCCTTAGTGGGGAATCTACCACCTATGCTTTGAGGACTGAGGAAAAATGTTCTATTGCTCCATACCAGTGAATACATTTCCAGTTATTTAGCACATTATTCTATTGAGTGAGTACTCTATTCTATATTTTTTTGTTCTATTTCACATGCTACCACAATGTGAACTCCAGCCAACAACATATTCAAAAATGGGCAGTATACCAATTAACCACCCAGAAAGGTTAAGATCTTGAATAAAAATCTTTAGGATTTTCAGAGGGGCATTTGAAGAGATTTGATTTTGGGGGGAAAAATATTTCTTTATCGGTTTTATAGATTAAAAAATGTGAGCAATAATTAAATTATCAATATGCACATTTTTAAAGAGTTTCTTTTCCACCCAAAATAAATCAAAAGGGTCAACAGAACCAAATATGCTCTTTTCATATATATACCATGCTTCCGCTTTGAATTATTGTTTCCCCATTCTAGAAAATGTGAAAACATTACCGTATCATGAATATAAAATATGTTCGAGAAAGATAAACCTCCTTCTGCTAATCTAGTTGACATAACTCTTAGGGCAATCCTAGATTTCTTGTTGCCCCAGACATAGGATACAAATAAACCATGAAATGATTGAAGTATCTTTTCTGGAACTCTAAGAGTAATAGTACGGAAAAGGTATTCTACTTTTAGAAATAGATATGCTCTAATAATATTTATTCTTCCCAGCCAAGATATTTGTATTTGAGACCATTTAAGATTGTATTTCTAAAGTCTTTAAGAAGTATGTTGTAGTTATCTATAGTCCGCTCTTCAATATTAAAATTTATATTTATTCCTAGATAACAAAGAGAGTTGCATTTTAATTGCACACAGAAAGTTACTTAACAGAGCAGGAGATAAGAAATTCTAAATGAGCCCCTTAAAGACATTATGATTTTACATGCCGTCTCTTCACAGAGTGGGCTTTTACAATATTAGGGTAGCAAGGAATAACCTTGGTGTGAGCAGGGATAAATCCCTCAAATTCAAGAGAAACCCAAGCATCAAGCAATATGTGGGCCTTTCCTTTGTCAACGAGGGCCATATTTATTGATCCCTGACTAAAAGATGAACACTAAGAGTGCGAATGGTGGAGATCTCCCTCTTATGCTGCAATCACACATCAAAGGGCGCTCACAGAATGCTCTGCTGTGTGACCTGGGAAATTCCTCTGCTAATGTCAGTCCCTTGGAAGGTTAGGGTTAGTAGGGATTTGTATGGGCAAAAAATTTGGTTCAGCAATTCGGCACTTCAGTTCAGCACTTACGAAATTCGGGACTTTGGCAATTCGGCACTTCCGAAATTCGGGACTTCGGCACTTCCGAAATTCGGGACTTTGGCAATTCCCTAACCCGGACCCCTAACCCTACCCCTAACTCTAACTCTACCCTTAACCACGTAATTTTCCCTCCCTCTCTTGTTTTGCCACTTTTCAGAAATCCGAAGCACTTCGGCACTTCCGAAATTCGGCAGTTCGGTTTGGCACTTCCGAAACTCGACACTTTAGCAATTCGCCACTGCGGACATTCAGAAGCATCTATATGGAGGTATATGCCCCTCGGCCCAACATAGCATAGCTGGTGCCTCACGTCAACCTCTACAGGTTACCAGTTAGGGCCTCACCAGTCATGTCCACTCATAATGTATTCTTTTACGGTCACCGAGAGGCCAACATTCCCACCACATCTTTCGGTGGCCCCCACCCACTCAGCCCTTATTATAGGTAGAGCCTTGCTTAGCCACTTGGCATTAGCAGGGCCTCACCTTCCATGTACTCCACGTTATTTCTTCACCTCCGGTTTTAGTTAGAACCAGTTGACGCAGGACCACGCTCTTATTATAAGTACTCATTACACTTCTATTTGTGTTGTTAGCATGTCTCAAATCCCATAAGAATATGAGGGCTCTCATTGCCTGGTACCCCAGCCAGGTCTCCCACCCAAGCCAGACCTAGAGTCAGATAGCCCTTGTTCCCTACGTTCCTGGATCAAGTTAAGATTCGCAGCTGAATTACTACAAATCTTACTGTTAGGGATTCCATTCCTGGCTACAGTTTCCAAAGCCAAACTTTACAGACTCCTAATCACTAGTACCTGTACACCCCAGCCAGGCGCTAACTTGCAACCCGGAAACTTTGACAACTACTCTGAAATCAAGAATTTGATGTCATCCCTACTCACCTCCATTAATACAATTAACGTCCAACTGGAGCAACTGGAATCTCCTCAGTCACTGACGCACAGTCCACCCACGGAGCTTCCCACTCCCTCTCACGGTAACGACATCTCTTTAAACCCTACACCTAGCACTTCTACTCACATTGTCACTCCCGCTCACTTAGTGCCCATGACCATACGTACAGACATTCTGGAAGGCAAGGACGTGAACTTAGTTTCCTTACTGTTTGCCTCTCAGGATGTTGTAGAAAACAAATCTTACTGCTATGGTGATTTATTTGTCGTTTTGAAGGCCAGAGATCCAAGACTCAATCGGAAACTCACAATCCCTGAATTTGTCCTCGCATTTGGACTTTACAGTGACATAATTTTCTCCACTTCACCTCACCGTCAGGAAGAACTGGATCTTTACATGCATAAGTTGGTGGATCTGGGGCACAATTGTAGTGGTTTTTCTTTCTTCGACTAACACAAGTAATTTTTGGCCAAGGCTGAAGCATCCCTTGCACAATTTAATACCCACACAAACTGGAGTAGGCTCGACACAGAGTTGTTCTGTCGTCACTTTGCTGGTCTCAAACCACCGTCTTGTGCCATATGCGCTTCTATTTCCCATTCCTCCAACTTATGCCCAGTGGATTTGAGTCTACCTACCACTAGTCGTGCTTCCTTCAGTTCTTCCACTGCCGAACACAAATGCCCATTGTGTACCTGGGCAAGGCTCAGATCTGCAACAATTTTAATTCAGGCAGTTGCGGATTTAGCTTGTGCAGATTGCTGCACGTCTGCTCCATTTGTTACAGGGCACACACCAAAACGATGTGTCCCTCATTGGCTATCTCCTCATATAACTCTACCCTCACCTCAGCCTTGGACGCTGCAGCCCCTCTCCAAATACACATCTCGAGGAGATTTCGTCCCCAACCGTGGCACACTAAATCAACACGCTACCTGCAGAGATGTTCCCATTCTGCTGAATACTGCTGGAGGAAGTCTCACACCGAGTCAGACTTTCTACACTACAAATTCATATTGCGTTCATACAGCACAGCCCTTGCCCTTGCCAAACAGTCATACTTTTCTTCTCTTATTAGCTCATGCTCTCGCAATCCCAGGCGTCTCTTTGATACCTTTAACTCTCTTCTTTGCCATGCTGCGGCCACCCCCCAAACTAACCTTACAGCTGATAGTTTTGCATGCTACTTTACTGACAAGATTGAACAGCTAAGGAAAGAATTCTCACCACCTTGCCCCTCACTTTCTCAACCTCACCTGGATCAAGCCTCTCCAACCCTTTCGACCTTCTCTCAGGCTACTGAACAAGAGGTGGCTGCACTTATCATTTCCTCTCGCCCCACCACTTGCCCGCTTGATCCTGTCCCGTCTTACCTTATCAGATCTCTCTCCTCTTGTCTTGTGCCCTCCATAACACACATCTTCAACTGCTCTCTTTCTTCTGGCACTGTCCCTGCTGTCCTTAAACAGGCTACTGTTGTACCCATCTTAAAAAAAAACATGTCTCGACCCATCCTCCCCTTCTAACTATAGTCCTATATTCCTGCTCCCTTTTTCCTCATGCTTATTGAAAGACTAGTCTTCATCCATCTGGCCTGCTTCCTCAACTTCAGCTCTCTCCTTCACCCTCTTCAGTCCAGCTTCTGCCCCCTTCACTGTACTGAGACTGTCCTTATCAAAGTCACTAACGACATTATCACAGCTAAATCCAAAGGTCACTACTCTATACTAATTCTTCTTGACCTCTCTGCAGTCTTTGACACCGTTGATCATGTTCTCATTCTCCAAACTCTTCAATCACTCGGTCTCTGTGACTCTGTCCTCTCGTGGTTTTCCTCTTATCTCTCCCAACGCTTTTTTAATGATACCTCCACCACTCATCCTATCTCAGTTGGAGTGCCCCAAGGCTCTGTCCTTGGTCCCCTTCTATTTTCTCTTTACACTGCCTCTCTTGGCAAACTTATTATCTCATTTAGGTTCCAATAGCACCTGTACGCTGATGACACTCAGATATATCTCTCCTCCCCGGACCTCTCCCCTGATGTCCTGCAACATGTCACCTCTTGCCTTTCTTCTATCTCTGATTGGATGTCCTCCCACTTTCTGAAACTGAATCTTTCCAAAACAGAACTTCTTGTCTTTCCTCCTCCTAATATTAATCCTCCTCTCTTGCTCACCCTTCAGATTGGTGGTACCCATATCAGCCCATCCTTACAAGCACGTTGTCTTGGTGTTACTTTTGATTCTGGCCTCACCTTTGAGCCTCACCTTTGAGCCTCACATCCGGTCTGTTGTCAAATCATGCCAATTCCACCTCAAAAACATCGCCCGCATCCACCCCTTTCTTACACAATATGCTACTAAAGAGCTTGTCCATGCTCTAGTAATCTCTCGCATGGACTATTGTAACTATTGTAATTGTATTACTCCGCTACAGTCTGTAATGAATGCTGCCGCCAGACTGATTTTTCTCTCTAGTCGCTCCTCTCACACCTCTCCCCTCTGTCAGTCCTTACATTGGCCCCCTGTATACTATAGGAGTCAATTCAAAGTGCTCACCCATACATATAAAGCACTGAATAATCTTAGCCCCTCTTAGATCTCCTCACAGCTCCATAGGCATGCCCCTTCTCGGTCTCTCCGCTCTGCCCATGACCTTCTTCTGTCCGCTGCTCGAACCCGTACGACCAACTCACGTTTGCAGAACTTGTCGCGAGTGGTTCCCGTCCTATGGAATAGCCTGCCTACCGCCATCAGACTCTCCCCTAGTCTTCAATCATTTAAGAAGTGCCTTAAAACTAATTTCTTTAGGAAAGCCTATGGCCTCCCAGACTAACCTCTACCTCACATACCTGTCTCTTGCTCTCTCCTAAAGGGCAGCACTCTCTCCTCCAACTCTGCTTCACTCCCACCTAATTTGACTGCTATTTCCTGTCCTAATGTGTTTTATACCCCACCTCCTGTAGACTGTAAGCTCGTTTGAGCAGGGCCCTTTTCACCCTATTGTTCCTGTAAGTTTTCTTGTAATTGTCCTATTTATAGTTAAATCCCACCCCTAATAATAGTGTAAAGCGCTACGGATGCTGTTGGCGCTATATAAATGGCTACAATAATAATGTGCCCTAAGCGTCTTTACCCGAAACAATAACTAACCGACGTTTGCATTAACAACCTGACGTGTTACCTCCAGGCACACCCTTCCTGTCATTTAGTAGGCTTTCTGGTGAAAGGTTTCACAGACTGTTTCCACACTGGCCTTGCCGCACTTCCCTCTGGTATTCACGAGTGTCAGAACCTACAGTCAGTTTTACTTGTCCCCCTCAATACAGATGTATTGCACAAGAAAGAGTTGGACAATGGACTCAAAATAGCCCCTTTTTCACACAACCCTTTTTCATATTGGCGTACCAACCCCATAGCTATAGCCACATGAAAATTCACCAAAAAACGTCTATTTATCAATTTATCGGCTCCACATTTATTGTCTACTCTGAGCCTTAATTCATTGGTTCCCCCTGAGGAATTTTCCTTGCAATATGCCACAGTGGATTATGCCATTCATGCCATCTTGAAGACAGGTGTTGAAGCTTGGTTGGAAAAAACTGACATTTCCAACACCTTCAAACTTCTACCTATACACCCGTCCCTGTGAGCAGTCCCAAATTCTTCAACATATTTGCTGACACATTATGTTGGCTCCTCCTCAACATGTGTAAATGTCCATAAGTCATACATTACTTATATGACTTTCTCATGATCGATGACCCTCATTCCACTCCAATTAGCATTCACAAGACAATGGCATTTTTTACATCCCTAGAGGTTCTGCTTTCTAAGGATAAAACAGCAGGTCCTTCCATTAATCTAGTATTTATAGATATTCAACTAGACATGGTCACGTTAAAGGCAAGTTTACCTTTAGAGAAGGTACAGCGTATCAGGGAGTCCGTGGAATCTCCTTTTGCTAAAAGCACGTGTACTAGGTTAGATCTACAGTCTTTACTGGACACATTGAACTTCGAAATGAGGATAATTCCTCAGGGCCATGCATTTATTCCCTGACTGCTGTGCCTTCTACCACTTCTTTATACTGACAATAGTACTATTGCACTGGATGTACACGCCAAAGCAGATCTTCACATGTAGCTAAGATTCCTGTCACATTGGAAGGCCATGTTTATTCCCCCCATTTCAGAACATTCCCCCGTAATCTGGACCAATGCTGCAGCCCACACAGGTTTTGCAGATATCTGTGGTGACTCCTGTTTCAGAGATACATGGCCAGTTGAGACCCTTGGTCTACCCTCTTTTTCACACAACATCAGCACTGTTCGAATTCTACCCTATCGTGGCATGGCCAGTTGAGACCCTTGGTCTACCCTCTTTTTCACACAACATCAGCACTGTTCGAATTCTACCCTATCGTGGCCGCCTCTAAGACCTGGGTTTATCAGTGGAAGGGCAAAGCTGTAAAATGCTTCTTTTACAATAAAGCAGCTTGTAACATTATCAATAAGGGCATCCCTCACCAGCATGAGGCTCATTAGACAACTAACATGGTTGGCAGCTACATTACAATTTTATATCACTTGCATACACGTTCCCTGATGCATTAATAAAGCTACCGATGCATTATCTCATTCTAATTTTCAGGATTTTTTCAAAGCCCACCCTCGATAGCCAACAAATGTCCAGTCAGTACTCCCTCATTCCAAGACTTAATCCTAGACTAACCCACCTATTGGCACACAGCAGATTTCTGGCTAGCTCTGTTCTCTCTGACAATATGTCACGTGCATACAATAGAGCCTTTAGCCTTTATTCTAAATTCACCACTGATTACCAAATTAGCGATACTCACTCGCTAGACTCCATAGTGGCATTTATCTCTTTTTGCCATCTCAATTTAAAACTATCGCTGAGCACCATCTACCTCAACGCAATACAACACCATATCCTAAGTGCATCTCCCAGGACAAATCCTTTTATGTCTTTTTACCCTGTCAAGAACATACTCAAAGGCATACAACGACTGGACAAACCCACAGCCACTAATAGGCAACCCATAGACAGTCCTAAACTTTGTTCCCTGACTCTAATCCGTTTGAATCCAATACAAATCTCATTATCAAAACTGCAGCTTACCCAGCCTTTTATGATTTCTTACGTCCAAACGAATTTACTATCGATAACATCACGTTCAATTGACAACACCTTAGAATCACGAGTCTACGTAAGCATATGGATCATTACGTCCTAACAATTGATCTCACTAAGACAAACAAGTTAGGTCCACCTACGGAAGTATGCTACTACCCCACTTGCAATAATTGGTGTCCTGTTAAATTGCTAGACCTATATTGCCTGTTACTCAATGGTCTAAATACGCCTCTACTCATACTACATGGCAAACCTCTCACCACTGCTAAATTTATATTGTGTATTAAAAAACTTTTCATAAGACTTGGTCTCGACCCCTCTGCCTTTTCATCACGGCATCAAGTAACAATGTCCCTGCTCATATCATTAAAAGATTACGGCGCTGGAGGTCCACTGCCTATTCCAGATATATACCTCAGAGCAGGAGTTGAGACAAGTATTTAAAGATTTAGTGTTGTAATGTTTATGCAATAAAGGTTATATATTTTTAACTTTTTGCCCTCTTTTATTACAGGTCTTCCCAATACGTTGAATTCGGAACACCACAACCGACTTGAACATACTTCTGTTTGCTCATTATTACGGTTTTGTCCCCGACTACAAATAGTGGGAGGGGTTACCCGGCTATATAAACTCAGTTCCCCTCCATCACAGGGCCGTCACCACTGGGTTCATCCCTCCCAGTCCCACCTCTCCCTTTTTCTAGTTTACTTGGCAGGCCCTCTTTTATCACAGGCCTACCCCTACGTCGGTTTTGGCATACCACAACTGACTTGTACATACTTCTATTTGCTCATTATTATGGCTTTTGTCCCCGACTACAAATTTATACATAAAATATGCATGGGAGACCTTAAAAAGAAACCCTTAACTTACAGTGGAACAAACAGCACAAATGCTAGTTTTGGTTCAGCATTCAGACTATTGAGTCCACCCTTAAGGGGTTAAACACACTGTGCAATAAGTTAAAGGGACACTAAAGTCACCAGAACAATAACAGCTTAATTAGTCAGTCTCTGCAAGCTTTTTGCAGTAAATACTGTCTTTCCAGAGAAAAGGCGGTGTTTACATTATAGCCTAGGGATACGTCCACTCAGAAGGCTTCCTGGGGTAGTGCTGCACTGTGTCTTCACCCTCTGCATGGAGACACTGAGATGTCCTCATAGAGATGGGCTGTTTTTGGCTCTACCGCTGATTTCCCTCCTTGTCAATCTCTGCCAATCGAATGCTTTTATATGGGATAGGCTGAGATCGCCTCTTCTGATAATGTCAGCCAAGGAGGCAGATGAGGTTAGAAAGTTGTAGAAGATTTTAAAAAATTTTTTAGCGGTTTAACAAAAATATTTTAAAGAAAATCACAAAATGGAGATAGGACAGAAAGGAGATGGGCTCTAGCTCAGCACAAGTGGGGTGGAGATTGTGGAGGGACAAGATCAGAACAGAGGAGGTATGTAATAGTAATACTAATTCACATAAAGTACAAGTGACTCATGATCATTTTAATTGTATGCTTACTAATGCAAGGAGCCTAAATAACAAAATGAGGAAACTAGAGGCAATAGCATACACTAAGCCATATGACATTATAGGCATAACAGAAACATGATGGGATGAGACACATGACTGGGCAGTTAACTTAAATGGTTACACATTACAAATTGGGAAAGTTGCAAATATAGGTAACATGTTAATTATTGGAGATATTAATTAACCAGACATAAATTGGGATAGAGAGACAAGTAGTTCAGCAAGGGGAATCGGGTTTTTGAACTTGTTAAATTACACTTTCAAATCACAATTGGCAGAATTATCAACTAGAAAAGATGATTGTCTGGATCTGGTCATAACAAACAATGTTGATCTTTTGTCAAACATTTATGTCAAACATTTAAATAAGGGAGCACTTTAGAAATAGTATCTAATAGTGTCTATTGAAATAAATTCAAGAAAGCAATTGCACTTAGGATATGCTAACATTTAAAAAAAAGAAAAAAAAGGCCAGTTTTAAGAAAATGTCAGCTTCACAACTCATTGACTGACATGAAAAAAAAACACAGAGGATAAATGGGATATCGTTAAACAACTACCATTCGGTAATAAGTATAGAAATAAACAATTTGAAACCAATGTGGCTTAGTAGGAAGGTAAGCCATGAAATAAAAAAATAAGAAAGGGACAGTTAAAGAAATGTAAATCAGATAAATCAGAGGTGTCATATATAAAATATAAGGAAGCCAATAATACCTGTAAAATGGCGATTAGATTGGCTAAAATCTATAAAATGATGGCCAATCCATATACCAACCCTTAAAAGTTTTTGAAGTACATCATTTCTAAAAAAACATCGATGAAAGTGTAGGTTCACTCAATTCAGAGAGGGTGTGTGTTGGTAAATGAAGATCAGTAAAAGGCAGTAATTATTTTTCTTCTGTATATATCAAGGAGAAACCTATAAGAATAGAAATGCAAATGAATGCTGCAAATAGAAACTTACAGAAAATAATTGGATGACTCAAGAGAAGGTGCTGCAGCAACTAAAACATTTTTTTATCAAAACAATGGTGGTATTCACCCACGAGTACCTAGGTAGCTAAATGTGGAAATAACCAAACCTCTGTTTTTATTTCTTTCATGTTTCAATAACTGGAAAATTGGAGAAAGCCAGATCTGGTATCTATATTCAAAAAAGGTTCAACATCTCTGCCCACAAATAAATGGCCGGTAAGCTTTACTTCTGTGGCTGGGAAAGTATTTGAAGGGTTATTAACCCTTTAAGGACTGAACCAGTTCTACACGTTGTGATCAAAATAAAATGTAAACAGAAACTGGAATTTGCGCTATATGTCTGTTCAACCGTAATTCACCTTTTTCATATTAAGTGCACCCACACTTATTATATATCATTTTGTTCAGGAGAAACAGGGCTTTCATTTCACATGATCTATTCATATATCAAACATAATTCGTTATGAATGAAATAAAAAAAAAAGTGTGAGAAATTAAATTATGTTATTGCTGTGTGGCATTTTAACTGGGAATGTCATAATAATGTTAGCTTTTACTGCAATAAAATGCACATCTTTGTATTCAGCAAAGTCTCACGAGTACAACGGTACCACCCATGTACAGGTTTTATGGTGTTTTGTGAAGTTACAGGGTCAAATATAGCATGTTTCATTTTACAGTTTAAACACATTGAAATTTGCCAGGCTGATTATGTTGCCTTTGAGAATGTATCGTAGCCCAGGAATGAGGATTACTGTAATGGATCCCCTATATTCCGACTGAGTATATCCGTTGTAAGTCTCCCTACTCCCAAGTGAAACAGTGATCAGAGCCCGTGGTTACCCAAACATCAGCCGAGACTTGATGAAGAGTACAACAGGAATGTCTTTATTCAGGGCCACACACGGCCTTCTTATGCAAAACGGGTTTCCAAGGGGTTTCCAATACAAACATACAGGGTCTTTTCTCCCAAGATCCTCTGTGCCTGAGGGATAATTGTGTGAGCAAGCCTCTTTAATTTAAATTATCCCTCAGGTGCAGAAAAATCGACAATAGTTCCCAACACCCCACAAACACATTTAAATATTTCAAAAGGGGTTAACTGGTTGCCTGGAAGGTTCGAGCTTACAACCCAAGTTCCTCTTTGAAGCTGGAACTCCCACAGAACTATTCTGTAAGGTGTGAGAAGTCACACATAAGTGGCTTGGAAGTCTGGGGTCTGCACAAACCAACTCTCACATCTGCCATATGTCTTGCTTGCCTCTCAGTTAGGAAGTCCTTTGATATGGTAATGATCATTAGCTTTCAAGAAGAAAAAGAGACATTTGCATAGCACAGTTATCCCCCAGGCACTAGAGTTACAGATCATATCCCAACAAGACACTAACACTTACCTACAGATTAATAACTAAGCCTCAATTCTATTACATTCAGAATGGGACAAGCACAATCTTCTAATCAGCCCAAACATGATTTGCAAACAAGGGGACAACACAGATAGTGGAATCCCCAGCATGATTACCTGAAAAGAATATCAGGCAAGCAAGGGGCACATTTACCTCCATGATGGCATATCATTTGCAAAAGTAGACAACCCAGGGTATTCAATATGGGGTATGTCCAGTCTTTTTCAGTAGCCACTTTTTCACAAACACTTGCCAAAGTTAACGTTTATATTTGTTCATGACTGCTTTATCACCTTGTGATAACTACACAGATTTTCTGTTAGTTGCAATGGATGATTGATGTAACTATATTTATAACATTATGCCCACACATAGACACTATTTTCACATTTTAATTATTTTTTTTGTGGAAAACTGCATCACCCCAAAATGCCATTAGGTTCATAATACCTATAATCATAACATATTACTGTCTTATTTATCTTTATGTATCACACCTACTGTATGTAGCAAAAGTGCATTTCAGATTCCATAGAAACACTTTCTATACTTTAATGAGCTTTCAAAATGATTCAATACTGTCAGAAAAATTGATGGCATAATGTCTGAAATACTACATCAGAATACCATAGAGCCTTTAAACTCCCCCAAATTTGTATGACTTGACATGATTGTATTTGGTTATGTATCCAGGAACAAAAGTTTACATAGAATGTTACTTTTGTATCACTAGATTGTGTTAGCTATGAATCCATTTCAAATAAGTATTTATTTCCTAATTTAAAACAGAAAGTGCTTGTTAGTGAAGATGATAATGGGGGAATCTGAGTACCGTATATACTTGTTGTCACGACTGCTAGTGTGGTCCAACACGCAGAACTATGTAACATGTACATAGAAAGAAAGAAAGGATAGAATGTAAACCAGTCCTTATAATGGCCGGACTAATACGTTAGAGACAGAGAATGGTCAGGGGATAGCCGAGGTCAAGGAAGCCAGAAATACACAAATACCGTTAAACAAGCCAAGTCACGGGAACCAGAAATTTAGAGTATTCAGGAATAGCCAAGGTCAAAATACCGGGAATAACAATAACAGCAAAGATAAACGCACTCTCGGGAACCAGGACAGTAAACCATGACAGGGTAGGGAACTGGGACACTTCAGGGATTTATATATCCCTCCCTAGACTGCAATTGGCCTTGCATTAGTAATGAGCTAAAGCCCATCTCCTTTCCATCCTAACTCCATTTTCTAGATTGCTTTGACCCTCCCACTACCACTAGTAACAAAATGGGGGAACTAGAGGCAATAGCATACACTAAACAATATGATATAATAGGCATAACAGAAACATGGTGGGATGAGACACATGACTGGGCAGTTAATTTAAATGGGTACACGTTATTTAGGAAGGATAGGAAAAACAAGAAGGGTGGTGGGGTATGTTTATATGTCAACCATGAGTTAAAGTCAAATCTTAGGCATGTGGAGTGTGATGAGGAAAATGTGGAGGCTTTATGGGTAGATATCTGCTTGGGGCAAACAAAGGGAAATCAATTATTGGTTGGGATATGTTATAAACCACCGAATGTAAATATTATTGAGGAAGAACAGCTGTTAGAGCAAATTGAGAGAGCTGCAAATCGAGGTAACACGTTAATTATTGGAGATTTTAATTACCCAGACATAAATTGGGATAGAGGGACTAGTACTTCAGCAAGGGGAATCAGGTTTTTGAATGTGTTAAATGACACCTTTATGTCACAACTGGTACAAGCACCAACTAGAAAGGATGCTTGTCTGGATCTCGTCATAACAAACAATGTTGATCTTCTAACCTGTATTCAAGTAGGGGAGCGTTTGGGAAAAGGTGATCACAATATGGTAAATTTTGAAATAAACTCAAAAAAGCAAAAGCAAGTGGGGTATACTAAAACATATAATTTTAAAAAAGCCAATTGCAATAAGATTAGGGCAGCTCTACAACATATCGACTGGCATAAACTCCTTAGTGATAAAAACACTGAGGATAAATGGAAACTATTCAAACAAATATTAGAAAGGTACATTTCTCAGTATGTACCATTGGGTAATAAATATAAAAGAAACAAATGAAAACCAATGTGGCTTAGTAGAGAAGTAAAACAAGAGATTCAAAATAAGAAAAGGGCATTTAAAGCATTTAAATCAGACAAATCAGAGGCATCCTATTTAAGATATAAGGAAGCCAATAACGCTTGCAAAAAGGCAATTAAAGTGGCTAAACTAGAAAATGAGAAATTGATAGCTAAAGAATGCAAAACCAACCCCAAAATATTTTTCAAGTACATCAATTCTAAAAAAACAAAAAATGAATTCTAAAAAAACACTGGAAACAGAGTTGGGTTTATTAGCTAATGAAGACCAGGAAAAAGCAGACATTTTAAATAACTATTTTTCTTCAGTATATATTGATGAGGATCATATGGCAAGAGATATGCAAACGATTGCTGCAAAAAACTTGCAGATAACTTGTGATTGGATAACTCGAGACAAGGTGCTACAGCTATTAAAGAAAATTAATGTAAATAAAGCTCCGGAGCTAAGTGTGGAAATAAGTGAACCTCTGTATTTAATTTTTCAAGATTCTTTTGTTTCAGGTGTTGTACCGGAGGATTGGAGGAAGGCCGATGTTGTTCCTATATTTAAAAAGGGTTCAAAATCCTTGCATGGAAATTATAGACCTGTGAGCTTAACTTCTGTAACTGGGAAAATATTTGAAGGGCTATTACAGGATAATATTCAGGAATTCATTGGGAAGAACTTTGTTATTAGCAATAATCAGAATGGTTTTATGAAACATAGGTCATGTCAAACTAACCTAATTGCATTCTACGAAGAAGTAAGCAGAAGTATAGATCAGGGTGTTGCAGTGGATGTGATCTACTTGGATTTTGCCAAGGCATTTGATACGGTTCCTCACAATAGGTTAGTCTTCAAACTAAAAGAAATTGGTCTAGATGAATATTCTTGTTCTTGGGTAGAACATTGGCTTAAGGATAGAGTACAACGAGTTGTAATTAATGGTAAATTTTCAGGCTGGACAAAAGTGGTAAGTGGTGTCCCTCTGGGTTCTGTTTTGGGACCACTTCTATTTAACATATTTATAAATGATCTTGAAAAAGGCATTGAAAGCCATGTATCAGTGTTTCCAGATGACACAAAACTTATAAAAAAGTTGGTAAAACGTAATAAAATGTGAGCAGAATATTGCTTTGCTGCAGAGGGATTTGGATAGATTGGGGGACTGGGCACTAAAATGGCAGATGCAATTTAACGTAGAGAAATTCAAAGTTATGCACTTTGGGGTTAAGAATGCACTAGCAACTTACACACTAAATGGTAGTGAATTAGGGATAACCACACATGAGAAGAATTTGGGAATTGTTATAGACAAAAAAATAGGCAGCAATATGCAATGTCAATCTGCAGTTGCTAAAGCCAGTAAGGTTTTGACATGTATAAATAGGGGCATAAATTCTCGAGATGAAAATATAATTTTGCCTCTTTATAAATCGCTGGTAAGACCACACCTTGAATATGCTGTGCAATTTTGGGCGCCTGTTCTAAAGAAAGATATCATGGCACTAGAAAAAGTCCAGAGACGAGCTACAAAATTGATAAAAGGAATGGAGCATTTTAGTTATGAAAAAAGGTTAAAAAAATTAAATCTGTTTAGTTTGGAAAAACGGCGCCTGAGAGGGGATATGATAACTTTATACAAATATATTCAGGGCCAGTACAAACCTTTATCTGGAAATCTATCCATAAACGAGGCCTATACATAGGACACGAGGTCACACATTTAGGCTGGAAGAAAGGAGATTTCATCTAAGGCAAAGAAAAGGTTTTTATACAGTAAGAGCAATAAGGATATGGAATTCTCTGCCTGAAGAGGTGGTTTTGTCAGAGTCACTACAGATGTTTAAACTGCAATTGGATAAATACTTACAAAAACATAACATACAGGGATATAATTTCTAACGAGTGGGGTAATAGCTGCTTGATCCAAGGAGACATCTGACTGCTATTTTGGGGTCAAGAAGGAATTTTTCCTAGTTTGTGGCAAAATTGGAAGCGCTTCAGACTAGGTTTTTTGCCTTCTTTTGGATCAACAGCAACAACATATGTGAGGCAGGCTGAACTTGATGGACGCACGTCTCTTTTCAGCAATGTAACTATGTAACAGCAAAGATAAACACACTCTCGGGAACCAGGACAGTAGACCATGACAGGGCAAGGAACTGGGATGCTTTAGGGATTTATATATCTCTCCCTAGACTGCAATTGGTCAGAGGGTGACCTCTGACGCCAGAACGTGCGTGTGCGTTGGCGTCGTGATGTCACACGCACGTTAGTATAACCCCAGGCGGCGGAGGCATTGATGGTCGGCGCCATCTTTGTTTTGGGGAAGTACGAACGCACCATGCAGCGAGCCAGGAGCCGTGACACTCATGTATAAGCCGACTTTTTCAGCACATTTTTTATGCTGAAAAAGCCCCTCTCTGCTTCTACTTGAGTGAGAGTCCCACTTACCTGTTCTCCCGTGCAGTGCGGGTGTTCTCCGATATCTCCCGCTCATCTGCGGGCACCGTGCTGTCCGTGCCGTACTGGGCAAGAACCTGCCTGCTTCAATACTAGCCTCCCCATGTGTAGTTCTCTATATAGTGTTAAAGTAAGCCTGACACTCTCCCAAGTGCCTCATTTTACAGATCAATATGCTTAGTAAGCCTTTATGACGTGTTTACAAATTTAAATAAACAATGCATATACATTATGTATTAGAAAGCCAACGTGTTTGAATGGATTCGAGAGCGGGCATCTTTGACCATTGGGCATAGTATTTGAATGACTCTAAAATATATATACCGGTAATTGGATATTATAGTTAAACTAACTGTCTACGGTTTAAGACAACACAGACAGAGTAATTTACTAAATTAAGAATTGTTGCACTTTCTAAGTGAATTTAAAAATGTAACACCAAAATAGCTGAACTGCAAGTATATCTGACTTTGATATTTTTTCCAATTCAGCTATCATCTTCTCAGATTTTCAACGAACGCTATAGCAATAGGAATACAAACCTGTATTTTCTCCCTGTTTGCCAAATATTTTTTAAAATGTTTTTACTTACCTTTTACCAGCAACGAAACTCTGTGAGCTCTGCTGACCTCTGCGCCTCCTGCAGCGTCACCACATAGGTATTGCTTCCTATATTGCTTGTCCAATCCATTTCTTCTCAAAGAGCTCCACATGCAACCAATCCTACTCATAGTAAAGCATGGGATTCAATGCTTTTCTATGAGCTGAAACATTACGTGAAAGTTGTACTCAGTGCAGTGGAAACGCCTCTAATGGCTGTCTGGAAGGTGTGTTTAACTCTATAATGTATACATTGCAGTTTCTTAAAAAAATAAATACATGTTTTGGCTTACTTTAGTAATCCTTTAAATTTACCTTGAATTCACTTAAAATGTTCACAGTTCTAACTTTAGTAAATAACTTTGTAAATCTTTGACTTTGGGCTTCATGTACTGATAATGCTGGAAATGTATCTAATGCATAATGTGTGATGTTTATGGGTGTTATTCCCTGTTCTTTGTTATATTGCTCTGTTTCTTTTTTCATAGCAATGTCTTCATGAATACATAATTTAAAAAAAAAAAATGCCATATTATATACTCTGAAAATATCAACACAATTAAGTTTCAAATCTAAGTTTCAAACCAAATGGACAAAACAGTTTTACTTGTTAATAGAACAGGTTCTTTAGTGCCCTCTACTGGATATTGATTATACTTCCTATTCAGTATTAACAGCATTATGCACAAAACTCGAAATTGTAGCAAAATTAAATCTGAATGGCAAAATATAAGCAAATATAGCACATTTGGGAAATTTCTCTAACTCAGGTATAAATTTTACATCTTGACTATTTAGCTTTTATTTTGCAGTTCCGTTTTCCAATCACTATAGTTCAGAGTTTTGTGAAAGGGAAACTATAGTTCTAGGAACACAGAGTTATTTTCCTGGCACTATAGCTCCCTATAGTACCTCCCTCCTTCGCGCCCTTCCCCCTCATGGTGTTGAAGGGATTAAAAACCCCTTCATCACTTATCTGATTCCAGCATTTGCATTAGGACTTCCCCTATAGGAAAGCATTGTATAATGCTTTTCTACTGGGATTTGGGGAACGCTGGATGTCCTCATGCAGAGCAGAGTTAACCAACTGGAAGTCCCTCTAGTGGTTGTCTGGTAGATCGCCACTAGAGGTGGAGTTGACCCTCCAAGGTAAGTTTGTAATTTGATTTTTATTTCAACACAATGCACTGCTTAGTGAGTAAACCATAAAACTGTCTGTTGCACCCACTATGAGTTCACTATTTATTGTTAATCTGAACATAGTGGGAATGAGTTGAAATGAAATTTTTTGCAACCGAGTTAGTTATTAATCCATTAGGTACATAATATTACGTTGTCAGTTTGCTCCCTAAGCAGAAATGAAGATCAAACACTGAGATCATAATTTGAGCTAATGAGCTAAACTACTTAACAGTACAATCCACACTGGCAGCTAATGGCATTATAAAATATATATTTAAAAACTAATAGATTCTTCAAGGTGGTTATCCACAAGAAGAGGTATGACACTTGTGCATCTCCCTTTCCCTGCCCCATATACTGGGAAAAAGTTTTGGAGAATCAGTTTACTGATCCTGAGACGTTTAAATACCTTAAACCATCCCTCTATCCACTGGTCTGTGGAATAAGGAGATAAGAACATTCTAAACACTGACCACTACAGTGCTCTGTACTTTTTATGGTGCCCCTCCAATATAAGTAGTGAAACCACCGAGCCAAGAATTGATCTTTGATTCCTCTAAACAGTCAAAAACTACTATTTAGCAGCTTTAGTTAGCTCTCCAGACATAAACCGTGCCATGCAGTGCTCTTTGGCTGAGAGCTTCAGCTGATCAGTTTGACTACTTACCATAGAGAGTGCCAGGGAGTGGCACTCTTACTGGGTTATGAAAATTACATTGTTGGCATATGCTGCAACTTTAAATTCCTCCGACACCACCACTATCCCCTAAATTTCTGGGTTCTCCTGGATCTTCTGCTAGAGCGGTTCTAAAGTCAGCGTGAACAATAATGGGGATAGGGGATAACCTGTCTCATCCCGTTACGAATGGGGAAGGGCAAAAGCCTTACTCCATGAACAACTAGCTGCACTCTCAGGAGTGCCCTAATGACCTCTACAAATGCAGGGGTAAATCCTCAAAACTCCAGCAACCCAAACAACCACAGCCACTCCCCCTTTTTTTTTAATGCCTTTTCCACGTCTAATGACAGGAGCAGGGAAGGCTTCCAAAAAATCTCCATGCGCCACACTAAATTAACTACACATCTAGTATTATCATATATTTGAAGTTCTGGGACAAACCGTACCTGGTCTGGCTGAATCAGCAACTGAAGGAGTGGGCTCAATCTAGCTGCAAGCACCTTAGCCAATATCTTAGCATCTGTGTTGATCAGCAAGATTGGTATATAGTTGCTCTCTTCCAAGAGGTCCTTCCCCTCCTCTGGCAACAATATGATGTTAACCTGATGACAAGGATTTATCTTCCATAGCTGTATTAAAGAGCTTGACTAGATGCTGGCAGGGCCGGCCTTAGGCCTTTAGGCACCCTGTGCGAAACATCTTTGCAGCGCCCCCCTCTCCCCTGTCATCCATGTATAGTGTGTGTATAGAAGTGTAGTGATTGTATGGCGGATTTATTAAATTAAAGATTTAAAAATAAATATTCATTACACACACATACACACAGAGACAGTCACACACACAGAGGCAGACAGTCACACACACACACTCACACACATGCAGACAGACACAGACACACACACACAGGCAGACAGTCACACACACACACACACACACACACAGGCAGACAGTCACACACACAGACACACACACAGAGGAAGAGTCACACACAGGCAGACAGTCACACACACACACATACACACAAACAAAGGCAGACAGTCACACATACACACACACACACACACACACAGGCAGACAGTCATACACACACACATGCATTATTCATTATTATGGAGGTGGAAGTAGTGCAGCCCCTGGATTATTACGCTGTGTAATTTGACTCATAACTCTCTGATTGGTTACTTAATCCACCAATCAGAGTTATGAGTCAAATTACACAGCGTGGAAAAATTCCAAAGAACTTTCCCACGCTGTGTAAAATGACACAGAGCACTCTGATTGGTGGATTTCAAACCAACCAATCAGAGTGCTGTGACAGATAAATGTAGAGACTTACCTGTCAGTCTCTTCATTTACCTGTCAGAGCACTCTGATTGGATGGCTTAAACCCACCAATCAGAGTGCTTTGAGCCTAATTGCAGGGCGGGGCAAGGCTTTATAAGCCTTATTCTGCCCTGCAGAGCTCAGTCTGCGCGGAGCCCTCCATGGGTGAAGATGGAATTTTTTTTTTGCTCTCGTTATTTTTTTATTTATTTTTTATAATTGCAACGGTTATTATGGATTCTTATATGGCCTTTTTTGGGGCTGAAAAAAGAAGATTTTAGAAGAAAGAAAACATCGAATGGTAAGTTTTTTTTTTTTTTTTTTACAGGTTCTTAGTTAAAGGTCCCCCCCTCATAATTTTTAGAGTGAGGGGGGTAGGTAGGGGGATAATTTTTATTGGGGGGGAGGGGGTGACTAGGGGTTTGGGGACCCCTAGTCACCTGGGGGAGGAGGGGACCTTTTTTTAGGGTCCCCACCCGCCGCTCAAGGGTGGGGGCCAGGGGGGAGGACCTTATTAGTATTTAAGGCCCCCACCCGCCGCTGAGGGGTGGGGGCCAGGGGGGAGGACACTAGGTCGTCCTCCCCTTATTTTACTGTAGGGCCCCCATCCACTGCTCAGGGGTGGGGGCCAGGGGGGAGGACATTAGGTCCCCCCCCTTATTCCAATTTAGGACCCCCACCCGCCGTTCAGGGGTGGGGGCCAGGGGGGAGGACATTAGGTCCCCCCCCTTATTCTTGTTTAGGGCCCCCACCCACCGCTCAGGGGTGGGGGCCAGGGGGGAGGACATTAGGTCCCCCCTATTCTAGTTTAGGGCCCCCACCCACCGCTCAGGGGTGGGGGCCAGGGGGGAGGACATTAGGTCCCCCCACCTTATTCTGATTTAGGGCCCCCACCCTCCGCTCAGGGGTGGGGGCCAGGGGGGAGGACATTAGGTCCCCCACCTTATTCTAATTTAGGGCCCCCACCCTCCGCTCAGGGGTGGGGGCCAGGGGGGAGGACATTAGGTCCCCCCCCATTATTTTACATTAGGGCCCCCATCTGCTGCTCAGGGGTGGGGGCCGGGGGGGCTTATTTTTTTTGCTCACTGCTTAATAGACATGCCCCTACTCGCGCTATAGCGAGTATGGGCATTATTTACTAATACTGAGTTATCTTTACTTGGTATCAGTAAATTTGTCTGAAAGACCAATTTAGGTCTTTCAGCCTATTAGTAGATAGCTCCCTAATACCGTGGGAATTAGGGAGTTATCTACTTATTCATTCCTGTCATTAAACTGACTGGCCAAGTAACTTACATTTTATATGAATGTATGTTACTTGATTGCTGTAAGTGTTGCAAATGCTTACAGGTGAATTGTAGATTATGCTAACGTAGTGTACCTATAATCTTAATTTTAATAATGACAGGAGGCGAGTATTTTGCATAACTTTCTTTACTTTATGCCTCCAGCAGCACAAGTCAATCAGAAAACTTTAAACCAATCAGTAACAGGCATCACATCCATATATAAAGCCCTGACAGTCACATGATTTCCTCTTTCTTTGATGCGAAAACAGTCCATTATAACGTCAGGGAATTCAAATAACAGTCTTGAGTAACGTGTAGAACATAATTTGGAACATGACTTGAAAAAACCTTCCAGCCTTATCTTGATCTTTATCTTTATGATGGTTACTCTGAAAAGAACAGAAATACGTGAAAGGTGGTGGAACCCAACTGATGTCCACATTAAAAAAACAGTACTATATGCATCTATATTTATATTACGTTAAAAAATTTTTTAACATTAAACAACCATGGTTTACTATAATAATCGCCACGGCTGTAACATCCGTCAACTATATAAGCATCCCATAAATATACTGAAATATCCAAAATCTTATAATTAGACTGAAAATGATAACCAGAAAAATTCGAATTTCCCAGAGTATAGGGAGGGAAACAGGGAGGGAAAATACTCGCCTCCTGTCATTATTAAAATTAAGATTATAGGTACACTACGTTAGCATAATCTACAATTTTATCACATGACAGGAGGCTTCGTATTTTGCATTTTTAAAGCTGTGGTATGATCGAAAGGATGCGTGTGCGGTTGATGAAATAAATATACGGAAGTTGTCTCGCCGTGTCCAATTCGCCGCCTGTAAAAAATATAGAGGCCCCTCATGAAGGCCGGAGAAGCAGCCGTGCCTCGTACCGAATGAGTACCTAAAGCACGTCTCCTCCCCCGTTAACGATGACAACCAGTGAACCCATCTAGACGGAGTGTTCATGGTAACTGGCTTGTATGGTTGTTATAAACCCCACCGATGTCTTAATGTGTCAATCTAAGTGTTGTCGGGATCTCCATATAACCAAACACCGCTATAACTGCACAAAGACTGTGAAAAAAAAACGCCGGGAACAGGGTAAAACACGGACGCGAAAAAGATTTAGTTCTACGAGAACCGTAGAGGTCCTTCCTTCAGGTGATACCGAAAAACCATATACGTCGAACTCCAGAAGATCTGATATCCGACGAAAATCCAACATAATGTGATTATGACTGACGGCGGGATAGGTTCGTGTTATCTGACTAGTTCCGAAACAAACCCAATCAAAGTCTCACAACAGTGAAACTTTAACTCATGGTTTTGGACCGTATGCTACCCCACGGAAAAAACGGTCTATCAAAGGTTCTTGATCGACCGGAGTGTCGTGAATCGTACTATGCGCTGTCGAAATAACGGAACGTATCCCGTTAATGGAGCGGTCGAATCATTCCGATCGGCCCGTCGTGAAAAAATTATGGGCAAGATTCAATATCGAGGTAGCTAGGGGTAATAAAAGGATCGTAGTCCCTTTCCATACCCCCGTGACTTCCAAGTGTTCCATGTGGATAAATCATTTCGGGGAATACCTGTTGTCCATGAGTCTCATGACTCTAGTTGGTTGCGATAGTCCCTTGACATACCCGTCTCCCTTGGAAGACACCAATCCACCAACTCTAGCCGCTCCTGCGTTAACAATCGATGATGTTCTCCCTTTGATCTGCCCGAAGGCAAGTTAAAACTGAAGAAGCAGAGGATGATCCCAATTAAAGACAATCATTCTAGAAGTCCCGCTTAGCTCCTTTACCTCTGTAACGAGTACTATCGAAGTCCTTGCCGTTCTGATCCCAATTTCGTAGGTGTGCCCGGATCTCATGCAGTGAGCTTTCAGCCGATGTCTGGCCCGTCAGTGAAGTGGTCCTGGGAAGTAGTCAAGGTACTATGTAGCCTTTCCGTCATATCCGTCGAATCTCCTTACGAAAGTCGTTATCGCTGATGTGGGGAAGGTGCAATCCGTCCAATGTGGCATCTATTCCGAAGTAGAGATATGTAGTTACTCGGAACTGGAATCGAAACCGACTCCGCTTCGATCACTATGAATCCCAACAATTCCAGGAACTGTGACAATAAATCTCGTTTGTCTACGCAGTTAGGAATTGGGCTTGCCAAGGGTCAGCAAGTGTTACGGCGGATACCCTTTGCTCTTCAGTGCGTCCTGACCAGCTTCCAAAACTTCTTGAGGGACTAAGTGAGCCAGTAGGTAAGTGTCCTTTCAAATCTAACCTTGCAGAAAACCTTTTCGAGGAGTAGGTCTCCTAATAGATGTATACCTTCCTTCTTGAGATGTCGGTACGTCCCCAAAACCATTGGGTTGTCCTATGTTGATGACGGTGAGAGTCTCCTGTCTTCTTCTTTACTACTTTACGTGGACCTCGGTCTGATCGTGGCATGAATATCCCTGTAGTGACACCGAGCTCACTGTTGAGGATTATCTTGTTCGTTCCTAGATGACATGGGTATTCCATCCTGAGCTTGTTTCGTACTTCTTTTCCCCGAAGCCGGAGGTTTGCAAGGTGTGCCCGGTGCTTCGGCAAAACCCCTTTTCGGATGATCCTGGGTGTCTGGTGGTACGCGAGTCAACCGAGGTTTTCCAGTGTGCCAAAAGAAACTTTTCTTGCCAGGCGGGTTCTGACTTTTCCTCTTCCGATGGAGACTCTCCGTTCTCTTATGATCTCCAGAGAAGGGGAAGAATGGAGTCCTCGTACCCTGATGAAGGGGTCTGAGATGTTCAATGTGCAGAACGTTCTTAGAGACGGTTCCGCTAAGTCGGGGTGTTCTCTTTCCCCTTTGGGGAAGTCGCGTTGGGCCCTTCCCATGGTGTTTAGGTGGTAAGGTGTCCGACTTGTTAGCCAGCCTCTTGGAGAGGGCTTCTTCCCCCGGAGCTGCCCTGGCGGCTTAATCTTCACCTGGAAATTTGGTCGGTGAATTGAGGGAAATCTGACCTGTTGGTTCACACCCTTTCGGTCTGTGGAGTCAGGATTGTACAACAGTACGCTTATTGCCCCTCAGTGTGTCTCTGTGTATAACCGGGGTCACCCAGCATTTCGATTAATCGGTACCACTTTCGCAGGATCTGGGTAGTGGTCTGAGAATGAGGACACCCTCCGTAGGACCGGGACGTACCCTGGTATGGGAGACGTGAAAGTCTCCCTATGTATAATCTAATGGTTCATCCTTATATGTCCTAGAGTTGTGGAGTTTGGCGGTATAGTGAGTTCTCCTTCTCGGTTAAGGGAAGGGCGTACGGGTCCTTCAATTGGGGCGTAGAGGTGTCGGAACACATGCATGTAGTGTGCCCTGGTCTGTGCATGCAATGCCAGAGCATATTCTGAAGGTAGAAGCCCTGGACAAGGGCGCGGTGGTCACCTCTTCGTACCTACGCCACTAGCACCGGGTAAGACCATGTTGGGACCCTCTTCCGGTCTGTGGGGTACCGAGACAGGTGTCAGGTACGGTAATACACTTATTGCCACTAGTGGGTCTCCACATACCGCTGGGGTTCTCCGGGAACTGTTTCTATCAGTACCACTTACTGAGATTTCCTGGAGTGGTCTGAGGAGGGGGTTGCCCTCAATAAGACCGGGCTGAACGGTCAGGAATGTCTGGACGTAAGCCCGTATGGGGAGGTACGGTAGTCTCCAAATTATCCAGGGGTCACCCTTATTGGGTATAGTACTGTGGAGCTTTGGCAGCACCGTGAGCTCTCCTTTCTTGGTGCTGTCGACAAACATGTATCCATTGTGTTCCGATCTGGCATACAGTAACAGATCGTACTCCGTGGTTATCAGCCCGTCCTAGGGCGTGGGGATTAGACCCCAATATCTATATGTCCTTAGCCCTTCCGGGTCTTGGTTGGGTTGTCTGACTTCCTGAGGTATGTCTTGCCAGACCTCCTCCTCCGAGGGAGAGTCCCCTGCCCTCCGTTCGTCTATGATTTCTAAGGACGATGGAGATAATGGTTCCTCATCCTCTCATGAGGGTCTTGTGGAGTGTCTGACACAATGGTAGTATGATTTTTTCCCGTCTGTGGGGAGACAGAGTATACGTCAGTGCGTATGTGTCTACACAGTGGCTTCCACGTACAACTGGGGGGTACCCAGGTACCAAATAATCAGTACCACTAGGAGTTTGACTAGTGGTCTGAAGAGGGGTCACCCTCTTATCGACCGGGGTGAACGGTCTTTAATGTTGGGACGGAGCCCGGTAATGGTCGGGACGGAGCCCGGTAATGGTCGGGACGGAGCCCGGTAATGGTTGGGACGTAAGCCCGGTAATGGTCGGGACGTAAGCCCGGTAATGTGAGGTATCGAAGACCTCAGTACGCTTTTGCAAGGAGTCACCCTTGTGTATGGAATTTTGTGGAAATTTTGCCATTGTGGATTGTGCGTACTTCGTTATAAGCCCTTGATTGGGCGTGGTGGTCACCCTTGTACAACAAATTGTTGTTGTTGATTGTTTGTATGTAGTGATTTCTGGGTAGTTCTTCAGTGCTTTGTAACAATCATCATTGCCTTCTGAGTGTTCATCTAATTGGGCAGTGCAGCCTGAGCCTGATGGGAGTTGTTCCTGGTTTGGTGTAATACAATCCCAACGGTGAGTTACCTGCAGTGGTCCTTTAGCACAGAGCTGTAGGAGTTAACTGCAGTGAGGAGTGTGCTTAGCCTGATGGGAGTTGTTCCTGGTTTGGTGCAATACCATCCTCACGGTAAGTTATCTGTAGTGGCCCTTTAGCACAGAGTTGCAGGGGTTAACTGCAGTGAGAAGAGTGCTTAGCCTGATGGGAGTTGTTCCTGGTTTGGTGTAATACCATCCTACTGGTAAGTTATCTGTAGTGGCCCTTTAGCACAGAGTTGCAGGGGTTAACTGCAGTGAGAAGAGTGCTTAGCCTGATGGGAGTTGTTCCTGGTGTGGTGTAATACCATCCTACTGGTAAGTTATCTGCAGTGGCCCTTTAACACTGAGTTGCAGGGATTAACTGCAGTGAGGAGTGTGTTTAGTTACACATTATATTATGTGAGCATGAGAATTAATTCAAATAATAGGATAAACAACAAAACTTCTCAGTGTACATGACAGAATATTTTGTCAGCTTCAGTGTAAAGCAATCATAATTTTTTGCTCTTTCAATCAAGTGGTGTACCTATGATGGCACACATACTGTAATACTTTAATGGCACATAAAAACGTTAATAGAAGCAGAAAATCTGTGCCAGTTCATGGGAATCACGAACTGGCGAAACTAAGATGGCCGCCGAGGAACTCGCGGTATCGCGAGATCCAAGATGGCCGCCGCTCGCGCGCTAATTTGCCGCGCAGTCCGCGACCGCAGCCCGCAATTGCGGTCCGACGGACTCGGTCTGCACCCCCTCGCGCCCCCCTACCCACCCCTCGGTACCCTGGGACCCTTAGAGGAGCCTGGTGGTCCCGCGCGATCGCGGTAAAATGCCGCGAATCGCGAGGGACAAACAGGCAAGCAAGCAGACAGTAACAGATCCCAGCAGGGGAAACACAGTGGGAAAAACCCACCTAACAGTCCAGGGAGAAGGATGGATTTAGCAGGGGAAATAGAGGAGGCAGATGAAAAGGGAGTCCCCTGACAGGGGGAAGAAAAGAAAAGGTACAATACCAAAACCAGTTAAAGGGACCACAAGATCAATATGCATTATATATAGAAAAACAGTTGAGAGCTTAATACTCTGACCTGTGCCTTGGCTGGAAGCAGCAAAGAAAGAGGAAATCATGTGACTGTCAGGGCTTTATATATGGATGTGATGCCTGTTACTGATTGGTTTAAAGTTTTCTGATTGACTTGTGCTGCTGGAGGCATAAAGTAAAGAAAGTTATGCAAAATACGAAGCCTCCTGTCATGTGATAAAATCCTGGTTATGTTTGTATACTTTTTATTTAAAATTGTATACAATGTAACATTCTTCTTCTTTCACTGGGTAAGTATATTAGTACTTAGGCAACACTGTGCTTCGGAACTTCGGCACTTTGACACTTCGGACATTCGGAAGTACCCGAATGTCCGAATTTCGTCCGAATTCGTATTTGGACCGAAACGAATTGCACATGTCTAGTGATGGCGTTGCGCAAGGCATTTGCCTCCTCATGCGGGATAGATGGTAATAAGGAATCTGTGCAAGTTTGGAGTGTGTGCAGCATTGGTGCTAGTATGTGTAGGAGAGTGATCATATAAGGAGGTATAGAAATCTTTAAACAGTGTGCCTATTTGCTTTTTCCAAGTATTGAAATCACCTGTGTCTTGCCTTTCTCTGCTCCCCCTCTGGCCCCCTTACGGCACCCTCTACTACTACCCTTATAATATGCATGGACCTAGTGAACAGAAAATATACCCCCTAGTGGTGTTTTGAATACATTACCCTGCCCCACATGTGTGCCACACAGGTGAGAGTACTCATCATATGATATAGTCTGCAGGCCGGTTCTGTGAGGCTCTGTGTCTCCAAGTGAGAGCCGGTCTCATGACAGGTACTGCTGTGTCAAAGCTCGCAAAAAGGTAAACAGGTTACTAGCTGGCCGAAGTACAGTTGTTTTTCTGCCATGGAAAGTAAGCAGCTTAAAAGGGTGTTCCCAAGCAAAATGGTAGGGATGTGCATGATCCAAAAATTTTGTTCGGTTTGGAAATTCAGGTAAGAAACAAAATTAGTCATTTCGGCATTCCGAAATTCAGGACTTTGGCAATTCGGGACTTTGGTTCATTTCGGGAATTCGGCAATTTAGAAAATCTGTAGGGCTCCCTAACCCTACCCTACCCTAAGCCAACCCTACCCTACCCTACTCGAAACTAACCCTACCTTCACCTTAACCCTACCCTAACCCTACCCTAACCCTAACTTAACCCTGCCCTAACCCTGTCATCATTCACGTAATTTTCCCTCCCTCTCTTGTTTTGGCACTTTTCAGAAATCCGAAGCACTTCGGCACTTAGGAAATTCGTCAATTCGGCTCGGTACTTTGGCAATTCGGCACTTGCCAATTCAGACATTCGGAAGCATCCGAATGTCCGGATTTCCCGAAATTCTTCAGAATTCACATTCGGACCGAAACGAATTGCACATGTCTGCAAACTGGATCCCCTTAGAATCTGAGATATCAGCAATCGACTTCCAAGTCAGTAGTTGGCTTCCGAACTGAGGCACTTGCGGATGATGGATAGCGCACTAATAATAATCACCTTAAATGTGGACACTCAAATAATACATATCCCACCAATCCTGATGTACTATGAGGCAGTGATACACAGGCTCATGAAAATGTGAATGGTATTTTATAAGAGAATATTTTACTTGCTTATTGATTCATACTATAGTGCCCTATTGTGGGCATTTTAGTTTTCAGACACATCAAAGATGATCTATTTCATAGTATATCTAATTTTTTTTCTACTTATTCACCAACATATTATTTGAGTGCCCACATATAAGGTGATTATTACTTATTGTGCTATATATCATCTTATATTTGTTATTTTTGAGTTTATTCTGTGAAATTTTGCAAATGATTTCATGGTGGATTTACAGTTGCACGTAGAAAGTTACTAAGTACCCTTTTTATCACATGCTCTTGATTTTTGCTTTGTACTTGCGGATGATGGCCTCAGCCGTAGCACAGTGGTATCTATGTGTATGTTGCCCTGTGCTCCTCTAGCTCTTAGGGCCCTATACGCCCTCTCAATCGGCCCATTTGTCTTTTGGGATGTCTGGAAGTAGCGGCTTAAACAGACCAGATATTAGATCGACCAGAGATTGCCCTCTTGATGATTCAGGAAGTCCCCTGATTCGGATGTTGTATCTTTGGGGCCAATTTGACAGATCCTCTAGTTGAATCTTCATAATGTGAAGCCAGCCATGGAGGTCATTGGTCACATCCACCACTGATAGACTGTATATCAACCTGCAGAGCCCTCATGCTCTTGTCCATCTCCCTTGCTAGGTAAGCCTTACCTGCTTTCATTTGTTGAAGTATGTGGCCAGTATCCTCAGAGCAAGGTATGGAAGGGTCTGAGGCAACATCCTCCTGGACCACCATCTTGGACAAGATTTGTGCCTCTGTCCACTTGGGTAAAAATGTTTCCTCTTCTTTGAAAAGTTATTTGGAGAAGACTTCATGGTCGTGGGCAACTTACCACACAATTAGGAGCTTTTGTGCACTATGAAGAAACAAGCAACATTTCCAGTCGACATACAAGCCACAGCCATAAACTGTTATTTTTATATCGGTAATGAACTGTGTCCCCCAAATAGCGCTCTCCCTGGTGCTACCCACGTTGAGACATCCACCAGGGAGAGGCTCAAGCCCTAGCCAACACTCTGCATCTAGCATGCGGCTTCATAACTGCAGAGTCCATGCCGACTAATGGGAGAAGCACTACCATTCAAATTTGTTTCGTGCCCTTTCTCCCGATTGGCTGGCAAAACACCTCCTCCCCCTGAATGCGGATTGTCCACTACATGTTCACGCCCTTTCTCTGGATTGGCCGCTGCTTTCACCGGCCTAAATCAAGTGATCTCCTGGAACTGTTTTCAGGTATGTACAGAGCCTTGAGCCCAGACTTTACATGATGTTTTCTCAGGCTCTGTATATCCAATCACTTTTAAAATTTGAAGGGAGCATAGCTTGGACTAGGAGCTACCCAGTGACATAGGGCATGTGGGGATGCATTACTGTGTAAGTTGTGGGGTTGTTTGTGTGTCTGCTTTCTGTGCCTGTGCCTTTTTGCGTGTTGCTTCCTGTGCCTACCATTATCCCCCAGACACAAAGACGCTGGGGCAGGCTTATGTTTTACATTACTGTGGATGGAGACCTCCTGCGGGGGTCTGTGCATAAATACTGTGTATCTGACCGTCAATAAACAGATCCTGTTGTACCCTTTATCAAGTCTAGGGTGATGTTTGGGTAACCAAGAGCTCTAATCACTGCTTTGCTCGCGAAATGGGAGAATCACAACGGATATACTCAGTCGGAGTATAGGGGATCCGTTACACTGGTGGCAGCAGTGGGATGTTCTCCCTACCACCCAGACATCCCTAGTGGAACCCGCTGTGAATGGACCCACAATACCACCTCCTGAAATTGAGTACCTTAAAAGAGCTGCTGGAAGTGCGAGGACGTGTGGCTAGCAACAAATCAAAAGCCACCCTCATTGCGGAACTAATGGAGAGCGACAGGTCCAGCACCGCTTCGAGAACTACTTACTGAACTATGCTTCCTTTAAAGCCTTTACAGATGGAGAGGAAGATATTGACACCTATCTCCAGGACTTTGAACAGCAATGCGCCCTAGAAGGGCTAGATTGGGCTAAATGGACTGCCGTCCTAAGCAACAACTTGTCGGGGCGAGCAGTCGAGGCATATTGAGCAGTACCCAATGCAGAAATTCACCAATATGACAAAGTTAAAGAAAGGCTGCTGGCCCGATATGCTGTGACCCTGGGAGCCTACCGGCGGAAGTTCCGAGATGTACGGAAAGGGCACCAGGACTCATACACAGAGTTTGGCTTGCGCATGCATGGACAGCCCATAACTGGTTACAAGTGTGCCAAGCAGTAACGTTGGAGGATGCCGCCCAACTGATCCTCTTAGAACAATTCTTTGACCTCATCACACCAGAGGTCCGAGACTGGGTCAAGGACCGGAAACCCCTCACGGAGGAGGAAGCTGTCCGTCTGGCTGATGAGTTTCAGGACTGCCGGTGGGCAGGACCCCCTACAGTGCATTCTGTCCCTCGGACCCACAACGTGACTTGCACCCCGCTTCCCTTAACTTATAGCCCTCGGCTCTCCGCACAGCGCCCCACGGCTGCCGCAGTAGAGCCACCTACATAGTGGCCTTGTGCAAAGACGAGAGGGTTAGGAGGGCAAACCACGTCAACATACTTAAGGTGTACCTAGAAAGGCCTGAGGAGGTTGGGCGCCGTGTGACCCCTCAGACGATAGCGAACGGCTTCCCATACCAGACTTACTTGGCGGCACCCCTGGGTCCATCAAGCAGGTCGGACTGCGAGACACGTTAACCTCCAATCAGCAGAAGCAAGCCACACAATTATTAGGAAAATGCTGCGGTATGTTTTCAGCCATACCGGGGTACACTGCTCTGGTGGTCCACCAAGTAGAGACCCCTTACGGCTGCAACCATACCGCATCCCCAAAGCCGCACAGGAAAGTATGGTAACAGAAATTAGGGAAATGTTAGATCTAGGGGCTTCCCATGGGCTTCCCCGGTCGTACTGGTGCCCAAGCGGGACGGTATGACCCGGTTCTGCATTGATTGCAGAAAACTCAATGATAGAAACGTGATCGACTCCTACCTCATGCCTATGGTGGATGAATTGCTGGACCGCATAGCGGAAAAAAACGACCTCACGACTATCGATCTGTGCATGGGATACTGGCAGATTCTTCTGGAACCAGTCGATTCTCAAATCGGCAGTCGTCACCCCCTTTGGCCTGTCCCAATTCAGGGTCTGTTTGGGATGAAGAATGTCCCGGCTACCTTTTATGCGGATGGCGGACTGGCTCCTGGAGGGTCTCTAGGACTTTGCATGTGCGTATTTGGATGACATAGCCATCTACAGTCGCACCTGGGAAGAACATCTCCTACACCTGTCAGCGGTCCTAGACCAAATACAGGTGGCAGGGCTAACCCTTAGGCCGACAAGTGTCACGTGGGAATGGCTGAGGTAAAATACCTTGGCCACCGGGTGGGTTCCGGGAAACACCTGTCAGGTTACCTTATGTATCAGTCAGAAGCATGTCACAGGCTGGCATCTTATTGCAGGGTACTGGGGACACTCCTACTAACTTTCAGCTTGTCCCTAGCGATTCTCAAGCCAGCCACAATAAACCCGCCTCCTTTTATGACGAGGCTAATGAGCGCCGAAGTCATGACGCTAAAAACGCCACGGCCGGCCAAGGTGTTCGAACGAGAACATTTTGGGGGCGTGGTTACCTACCTAAGTGAACACGGTATTTAAGAAGAAACCAGGGAGAGACACATTGCCCTGTTGTGGTTCTTGTTTAACCCAAGAGCGCGTATTCTGTATTGGTATTCTTGTATTCTGACTTTGACTTCGTTTGACTATTCCTCCTTCTGTGTTTTTTTGACCTCGGCTATTGCATTATAGTTGATCCTGATTAATGGTACCCCTGACCTCGGCTCACTATTTGACTTTTCTTAGTGTTAGTCCAGCCCTCCTAAGGTCCGGTATACAATACTAGTATTTGCTTTCTGTGTGTAGGATCCCCAAACATTCCTGACAGTACAACAGGGTCTTATAGATCCGGCAGGTGTAAATACTCAGGTAGGCCCAAACGACAACCGTTTCCAAGAAATGGATCATTGTATGGACTAGATAGCTAGTGCTTTATGAACCTTAATTAACAGGTCTAATCCTGTACCAGATGAAAGCAGTACTCAGGGCCGGCCTTAGGGGTGTGCGAGCTGTGCGGCCGCACAGGGCGCCATGGACCAAGGGGCTCCATGTAGACGAACGCCTGAGATACAGACAGAATACTAGAGATAGACCTAGAAGAAATTCTATTTGTATGGTACCTGTATTTAATAATCCTAACTCTATGACACTTGGTTTACCAGAACCTATACAAGTAGGGGTGAAGCAGAGAGACAATACAGAAGAAGGGAAGGTCTGTGTCTTTATTGTGGACAAAGGGGTCATCTTCACCTTAATTGCCCTAATAGGTTGGAAAACTCTCAAACCTAAGTCCACGAGAAAAGATGGTACGATCGGGACGCCCGGGATCGACTGTTCGAAATCGGACAGAAGGTCCTAGTGCTTAACCCCTTAAGGACACATGATATGTGTGACATGTCATAATTCCCTTTTATTCCAGAAGTTTGGTCCTTAAGGGGTTAAACCCACTAAGCAGGATAAGCTGCAGGCAGCTTGGCAGGGTCCCTACCGGGTGGTGGAGCACATCAGCAAACACCAACTACATAGTGGCCTTGTGCAAAGACGAGAGGGTTAGGAGGGCAAACCACGTCAACATACTTAAGGTGTACCTAGAAAGGCTAGGGTGATTCTTTTGTCTCCCCTACTAATGCTCATAAGGAGCACCGACTTCTAGCTCACATGGTCTTAACTTGGGACAATAAAAAAAATCAAGGCGGTCGGGGGCGTGGCTTATCGGGAGGTGGGGCGGGGCTTACAGCGAGGCGGAGGCGGGGCTAATACATACCAAGTATAATACATACGAAGCCCCTGGTAACTCCTGCACAGGAAGAAGGAAGGAGTCCTGCTTCCCCATCATCCAACTGCATCCACTTCCCCTTCCAGACATAATGGCAAGAGGTAAGTGTGTGTGTGTGTGTGTGTGTGTCTGCCTGTGTGTGACTGTTTGCCTGTGTGTGTGTGTGTCTGTCTGTCTGTGTGACTGACTGATTGCCTGTGTGTGACTGTGTGTGTGTTTGACTGTCTGTCTGTGTGACTGCCTGCCTGTGTGACGGTCTATCTGACTGCTTATGTCTGACTGTTTGCCTGTGTGTGTGTTTGACGGTCTGCCTGCCTGTGTGACTGTCTGTCTGACTGCCTGTGTGTGACTGTTTGCCTGTGTGTGTGTATGACTGCTTGCCTGTGTGTGTGACTGTCTGCCTGCCTGTGTGTGACTGTGTCTGTGTGACTGCCTCCCTGTGTGTGTGACTGTCTGCATGTATGTGTGTGTGACTTTCTGCCTGCGTGTGACTGTCTGTGTGATTGCCTGCCTGTCTGTGACTGTCTGTCTGCCTGTGTGTGACTGTTTGCATGTGTGTGTGACTGCCTGCCTGTGTGTGACTCCAATTGTGTGTGTCGCTGTAGCTGTGCCGTTGTGTGTGCCTGTGCCTGTATGTGTGACTATCTGCCTTTAACCGAGTGTGTGTGTACCTATCAGCGTGCGTGCGTGAGTGTCTGCATGCCTGTAACTGAGTGTGTATGACTGTCTGCTTGTAATGAAGTATGTGTGACTGTCTGCTTTTCACTGTGTGCCTGTAACTGTTTGTGACTGTCTGCCTTTAACTGTGTGTTTGGCTCTGTGACTGTCTGCCTGTAACTGAGCATGTGTGACTGTGTGCCTGTAACTGAGCGTGTCTGACTGTCTGCTTGTAACTGTTTGTGTGAATGTCTGCCTATGGCTGTGTGTGTGACTGTATACAGGCAACTTGGTGGGGGAGGGGGAGGCGGGAAGACTTTTCTCACAGGGCGACTAATGGCTTAAGGCCGGCCCTGGCAGTGCTCCCTCTGTGACTCCTCAATATGGGGGACTGAAGTTAGCTACTGTAGGGGCCTCGTCCCATGTCAAACCACTCTTATGTTATGGTGGAGCACCGGAAGCTTGCTGTTTTTTTTTAAAAAAAACAAATAAGCAGTCACTTTAACCCCTTAAGGACCAAACTTCTGGAATAAAATGGAATCATGACATGTCACACATGTCATGTGTCCTTAAGGGGTTAAGGTCCAGCCACGATCCTATCCTACCGATAGAGTCAAGGTAGGATTTATTTTGGTAGAGCTTTGACATGGGCTAATCCCTTATGGGAGAAAAACAACCCTCTGGTGCATAATTACGTTGCTTTCATCAAAGCATTTAGACGTACTTTTGATAATAAGAGGGTTAATACCTTGGCATTAATAGATTCTGGCGCAGATGAGAAATACGCCAGTAGCCATTGAAGCCATAAACAGTCGACCCCTCCAGGTACACATGATCACGCAAGAATCCATTCCAGTTATCCTAATAGTGGGTGTGTTGCTGCCATGCTCACTCACATTTCTGGCCATGCTCCTGCTTCCAGTCTTTACTCCAGTGGTTCCAACCCCGGCTGCTGTAGCTCCGCCCTCCTTTATGACGCGATGCGCGCATGCCTTATGTTCAGTCTTTCGCCAAATTCTGTCGTTTCCATCTCAAAAACATTGCTCGCATCTGAGCCGTACTTAACTGAAAGGAAGTACAATATTGGAGATAGGGAACTCCTTGCTATTATTTTGGCATTGAAGGAATGGTGCCATCTTGTAGAAGATACTCCAACTCCAATAACTATACTTACAGACCTATATTATACAGACCTATAATAGTCCTATATTGGAGAGGCGAAACATCTGTCTGCCAGACAAGCTTGTTGGTCTCTTTTCTTGACAAGTGCATTGAATATATGTTATACGGCAAGCCTTTGCAACAATACTGAAAGTGTTACAACTTTAGAGATACATCATTATACATGGAGATTGTTATCAATGCATAATATCATACCAATTTCTGGAAATTGTCTAACTGGCAGTTGCCCTATTGAGCCAACCACCACTTAGGATACATTTTGGCTCTATCTTGTTGAGTCCCTAAAAAAGACTCAGTGGACAGTTCGTTATTATACTGATTATTTTTTAGATGTATTATTATTTTTTTCATTAGTTTATAGTGTTATGAAGCCCAAGTTCTGGGATCTTTTTTTTATAGGATAGTATTAAAAGTGACGTTTTAATTAATTAATTATCTTCTCAGGTTATTCCACACTCTCTGCATACATTATGTGCGATTACCTCCAATTTTCTTATTCTCTCGGTTACATTCAAATTACAGGGGTTAACCCCCATTAGGAGATACTAGCTAACTATTTGGCTCAATTTTCTCTGCTTTGCTTTTCCTTCGTGGGGATTGCAGATGGTGGATCAACATATTGGGGACCTAAAGAAAGTCTGGGAGCAAGTTCAACAATTGATGGCTCATAAATCGTCCCTTGATAAAAAGCATGCAGATAGGCGTAGACTTGATGCCCCTGTATAATACCTGGGTGATAAGGTCTGGCGTATTGAATTGCCTCACTCCTCTCGCATCCCCAATGTTTTCCACATATACTTATTGAAACCCTTGACGTGTAACAGGTTCACTAGTCCTGTGGTACCCCCTTATCTGGTTCAGGTGGAGGACCAGGAGGAATTCGTGGTCAGTGCTATCCTGGACTCACAGATTTCTAGGGGTTCTCTTTAATATTTGGTGGACTGGAAGGGATACGGTCCTGAGGATAGGTCTTAGGTGGCTGGTTCTGACATTCATGCTCCCCACTTGGTCCGTTCATTCCACTCTCTGTTTCCTAACCACCCTGGCTCTTACCTCCCAGTGTTAAATCCTCGAGTTGGGGGTACTGTCAGGTTACCTTTATGTATTTTACTTTCAGCTTGTCCCTAGTGATTCTCACGCCAGCCGCGATAAACCGGCTCCCGCTTTTATGGCGTGGCTAATAAGCGCCGACGTCATGGCACTAAGAATGCCATGGCCCGTCAAGGTGTTCGAATGAGAACATTTTGGGGGCTTCGTTACCGACCTAAGTGAACACTATATTTAAGGATAAACCAGGGAGAGACTCATTGCCCTGTTGTGGTTCTTGTTTGACTCAAGAGCGCGTATTCTGTATTGGTATTCTTGAATCCTTCACTTAAGTGTAGAGCCTGTTTTTCACCTTATTGCATTTGTGTGCACTTGTTTGTATACACTGTACTTTGTTTTTTCCCTTAGTACACACATTGCAGTTCAATATGTCTTTTTTAGACAAAATAAATTATATGATAGAGAATATAGACTCAGTATTTTCTAACGTAACAGAAAATAGGACTGAAGACATTTATGTTAATAAAGATGTATATAAGATGAAACTTGAAAAAACACTCGTTAGAGAAATGGAATCAAAGTGGGAGATTGCTACCCTTAAATAATATGTTAAGGAGAAAATAACACCAAGGGGTTTAAGTTTTTCCAAAGATCCTTCTTTTGATCATGAGGATCAGTATTTCATGGATGGATGGAACAAGTTATTAGATGGGTTCTCATTTAGCCTAATGGGGTATATAGTAGCGAGACGAGAAGAAAATCTTCTTAAATTGGATAAGGACATACAAAAATCTAGGAAAGGCTTAAGCGACACAACAAGCCCAGAAATATTTAATGAAGTAACAATAGAAATGAAAAGGAGAATAGATAAAACTGAAAGAGAAGTAATAGAGACTACGAAACGCAAATATTTAAGAGATTTAGAGGATTACAAAAGGGGCAATGTGAGAAATAAGAAATCTGATAATTGGAATAAATCCAATAAACCCAATAGAGGGAGAACGCATAGCCGTCAGAGGAAACAATTAGAGAGAGAGAACTCTGAGTCAACAGAGATATTATCAACAAAGAGATTATCAACAAAGAAATAGAGGCCAACAAAGACACCATTATCAGAGTTATAAGAATCAAGATGATTCTTACCATACCCATAGGAGAATAGGAGAAAGGAAGGATTACTCATCCAATCAAAGATTTAATAAAAGTAGAGAAAATAATAGGCAGGAAAAAAATTTGGAGATCAGACTGAAGCGGCCCCTCTTCACAAGTTCAATACATTTAGACAAGATACAAGAAAGGACGATAACATTAGGAGCTACAGTAGAGTGGTCGCTAACCCTTCAAGAAATTATCCAAATAGAAACCCCCCACGTAATACACAGGGGTCCCCTATCAGGAGACGAAAGTCGTCTGGAGATAGGGACCATAATATTGCAACTTTTAACCGTTTCCAAGTATTAGAACACAATAATACTTCTCCTAAGTCTTCTTATTTTCACAAAAGCCCGGCCCAACCCAGATTCAAACAACTTCAGGAATCACGGGAGTGGGACTCACCGGGCAAAAGGAGAAAATCGTGGGAAGAGGGAGAAATAGAAGACGAAAGAAGTCACAACAGAGAAAAAAGAGGACGGATGTAGACAGTAAGGGTATCTTCAACCTTTCAGATAAGGCTTTGGACAAAGATGAGCTTGGGATTTTAAAAAGAGGATTACATTTTTCCCCAACTTCAGACTTAAAACCCTTTGAATTCTTTATAGATCTAAACCGTTTTACTAGACAGCTATGTTTAAAAAAGTTCTTTCATAATAAAAAAGCTGCGGAAATAGACACCACTTCCCCATATATACATAGTAACCTTAAAGATAAATCAAAATTTTCCCAAAGAATATGATCTCGAGTGAGATTCAAACCTTTGAAACCATGGTAATGAAGGAGGTTAGCAAAATAAAGAGTACAAACAAGTATCAAAAAAATCTCTCACGAGTAGAAACTAAAGCTTTAAAAAAATCTGCAGAAAAATGAAAATTTAATTATAAAACCTGCAGACAAAGGAGGAGGAGTGGTAGTTTTATCTAAGGAGAAATATGTAAGCGAAGCCGAGAGACTTTTATCAGATATAAAAACATATAAAAAACTAGTATCTAACCCAAGTCGGGAAATTGCAAATAAGTTTGAAGGATATATTAATGAGGGATTAGAAAAAAATATTTTAACAGATACAGAAGCCAAGTATTTAAATATTTTAAATCCCCAAATCCCAGTTTTTTACTGCCTACCGAAAATACACAAACATTTAACAAATCCACCAGGTAGACCTATAATTTCTGGAGTGGAAATTATCTCATCAAGGGTCTCAGAATATATCGATGTACTGCTCCAACCAGTAGTAATAAAAAAATGTATCATACTTAAAGGATACAATACATATCCTACAGATCCTAGGTGATATTAAATGGGAAGATAATTAAATATTGGTCACCTGTGATGTAAGTTCCCTTTATAGTATCATTCCACATAATAAGGGAATAGAGGCGGTGCAATATTTTTAAGAGGAATCCAATTTTAAACAAGAACAGATAGATTTTATCAAAGAAGGTATATTTTTAATTCTGACCAATAATTTTTTTTGGTTCAAAGACAGTTTTTATCTGCAAATCAATGGGACCAAGTTCGCACCCAGTTATGCCAATTTATTTATGGCATACTGGGAAGAAAGGTTTATTTTGCACAGTCACTTTTATGCGAACTTGGTCACCTATCGCCGTTACATTGATGATATATTTTTTATCTGGAAAGGAGACGAATTAAGTCTTGGAGACTTCTTAAGCTTTTTAAATTGTAATGATTGGGGGATTAATCTTACTTCCACTCATAGTAACAAAGCAATTCATTTTTTAGATTTGACTATTTTTATAGAAAATGGGGAGATTCACACCAAGAATTATTTTAAAGAGGTAGATTGTAATTGGTATATAGATTTAACCAGTTGCCATCATACTCCGTGGCTTACGAACGCACCTAAGAGCCAATTTATGAGGTTAAAAAGAAATTGCACTCAAGAAAAAGATTTTTTAAGACAAACACAGATAATTAAAGAACAGTTCTTGGAGAAAGGGTATAAGGAGAACAATCTTCAAAAAAGCATAGAAGAAATAAAAGGACTTGAAAGAAAGAAACTACTCACTTATAAAAAGAAAAAACCAAGTAGAGAAGATAATAAATTTAATATCCCTTTTATTTGCAATTTCTCTGCTAAAAATAATGAAGTACGATATGCCATCAATAAATATTGGCATCTGTTGCAAGATGATCCAATCTTGAAAGAAGTGCTACCCTCAAGACCTCAAATAGTACATAGGGGGTGCAAAAATATGAAAAATCTTCTGGTGAATAGCAGCTTAAAGAATCCCTCTAATGGGAATGGTAATTTTCTTGTAGGAAGTAAAGGTTTTTACGGGTGTGGAACGTGTTTGGCATGTAGGGAAACAAATAGTAAAAAAAGGAATATTAAGAACACTAATGAAATCACAAAAAAAGATTTTGTGATAAGAGATCAACTTACATGCTTTTCCAAGAACATCATTTATTTATTGAAATGCCCATGTGACAAGATATATATAGGGAGAACAATTAGATGTCTACATGTCAGAATTTCTGAACATGTGAGAAACATTAAAAAAGGAGTCTTAGCATTTCAAATATTACCACAACCAAAACCCACAAGACCTCACATTTTGTGCACTAAAACTTGTTCAAAAAAATTGGAGGGGTGGAGACTTTACAAAAAAAATTGGGATTGAAGAAATGACGTTTATTTTTTAACTTTAATACCTTGGTCCCTCACGGATTCAATTTGGATTTTGAGGTATGCCATTTTTTATCATAATGACACACCCCTCGACTCTATAATGTGATTTTTATGGAATAAAAAAATCTATTATTGACTTCTATTATGCTCTTATTTAAGATAATTTTACATATTTTTCACAGTGTTTTTCTCCCCCTCCAATTTTACTTTCACCTCTTACGTGTGTTATCTGTATTTTATGGGGAAGTGAGTAATCCCTATATTTATACTAGTTAGTAGGTGACTAGTTCAATCTGTTAATATTATGCACTTCTAACTCCTTACACAATCTTTGAGTTTATAATAGAATTTATTTATAACATTTTTTATCTCTATATTTATTAATAATTAAAATGTTTTTAACATAAGAATCAGAATATATTATAGTGTGATGAATTGAGCATTGAGTAATGTGTTTAATTATGTTTTCACCTATTCCTTATCGCTTTGTTCCCTGTGAGGGTTAATGGACTATTAGGGCAAGATCTAAATGCTCTATAGAATGTATTCGAATGGATTTCGAAGGTGGAACGCATATGTTGCGTTCCACGAAGAAGAAGGAAGTTGAAAGCCGAGTCACATGACCGACGCACGAACGTGCGTTCCAACTAGCTACACGTGCGTTCCACGGAACGAATTTCCGGTTTCACAGATGTTGGCAATTTGATCATCAAGGCCATATAAAAGAGGAAAAGGACACAGCATGAAAAATACACCAACTGAGGAAGCCAATCAATGGCGAAAGGCGTTTTGGACTTATTTTAAGACTTTTTATCCTTATCAATTGATTTTTTAAAGTATTTTTATTGATTCTTGTTTATTTTATTAAATAAATTTCGTCTTACTCATCTCTGGAGTTATCCTGCTCATCTCTATATACAAATTGGATGTGGAGGAGACCAGAAAGAGGGCAGTGGATCTCCCTTAAAAGATCCCAAGGCGTTTTTCACTAGAGCCAGGTGGTCTTTTGGCTCTACTTTTGTGAGTTGCCAATTTGGATTATTTTATTCACCTTTAAATTATAATAATAACTATCTACACTATGATTTGATTGTTTATTGTTTGCAGATTATTGTAATAGCATTTAAATCAACAATATTCGTCTGTTCAGGTATTTCAGAGCTCCTCTTATATTTTGTTTTTACCACGTATTGTACTGTGAAGGCTAAGGGAATCCTTCACTTAAGTGTAGAGACTGTTTTTCACCTTATTGCATTTGTGTGTACTTGTTTGTATACACTATTCTTGTATTCTGACTTTGGCTTCATTTGACTATTGCTCCTTCTGTGTTCCTTTGACCTCGGATATTGCATTATCATTGATCCTGATTTCTGGTACCCCTGACCGGGGGGGGGGAGCAATGTAATTAACTCTCCCCCCCAAAGTAATGAACTCTCCCCCCCAAAGATCGCTCTCCCTGGTGCTACCCACGTGGTGATATCAAGCAGGGAGAGACGCAAGCCCTAGCCGACACTCTGCAACTAGCAGGCGGCTTCACAACAGCAGAGTCCATGCCGACCAATGGGAAAAGCGCTACCATTCAAATTGGTTTTATGCCCTTTCTCCAGATTGGTCAGCAAAACACCTCCCCTCCCTGAATGCTGATTGACCGCTACATGTGTGTGCCCTTTCTCCCGATTGGCCGGCAAAACACATTCCCTCCCTGAATGCTGATTGGCCGCTACGTGTTCGCGCCCTTTCTCCGGGTTGGCCGCTGCATTCACCGACATAAACCAAGTGATCTTGTGGAACTGTTTTCAGGTATGTACAGAGCCTCAAGTCCAGACTTTACACAATGATTTCTCTGGCTCTGTACATCCGATCATTTTAAAAATTTGCAGGGAGCGTAGCTCGGACCAGGAACTATCCAGGGATATAAGGCATGAGGGGATGCATTACTGTGTTCTGTGTAATTTGTGGGTTTCTTGTGTGTCGGCTTCCAGTGCATTATCATTGGATAATATGTTTATGATGTATTTAACCCTTTGGGGAACATGTTATTTGTTTTTTTCTTTGAATATTTCAATATCCTTTCTTTGCTGCTGAGGAATAAAGAAAGAGATAAAGCATAATACTCGCCTCCGTGTCCTTAATAAAATCTTGACTTTACGTCATGAAATTAGTAAAATCTGGTAATTACTTTACATAGTTTCATAGGCTGAAAAAGTTCAGCCTTTCTCACATCAGTTTTTGCTGTTGACCAATTGCTTTCCAATTTTGCAACATACTAGGAAAAATCCTTCTCAACTCCAGACTGGCAGTCAGACCTCTGCTTGGATCAAAAAGCTGTTACCCACCTATTAAAAATTATATCCCTGAATATTACGTTTTTGAAAATATTCATCCAGTTGCTGTTTAAACATATGTAAATTAAACTACTCCTTCAGGCAGAGAATTCCACACCCCTATTGTTCTTATTGTGAAGAACCCTTTCCTTTACCTTAGATTAGATTTCCTTTCATCCAGTCTAAATGAGTGACCTTGTGTCCTATGTATAGGCCGGTTGATGAATTGAATTTTAGACAAGGGTTTGGATTAGCCCCGAATATATTTGTATAATGCTATCATATCCTCTCTAAGGCGCTATTGTTCTCAACTAAACAGATCTACATTTGTTAACCTTTCTTTATAACTTAAAACTCATTCCTTTTATTAAATTTGTAGCACTTTTTCTAGTGCTATAATATTCTTCTATGCTTCATTAGGAAAAGGACTTTAGAGATATATTCCCAGTCCTGGAATGAGATAGCAGTGAAAGTACCAATAGCTGGGGCCTCAACGGGAGGCCCATGTATTTTGGTCACCGGATGGGTATTGCTGAACAGGGTCCTATCAGCCTCAGTCAACAGCAGCAGGACCCCTGCCTCCCTAAAACCCAGAAGCTCTCTTCCGTGATAAGTAGCCAAACCAATTACCTGATGTTCTTAGCCAATGACATGACCCTGTACTGCCCGACTTAGCTAAGGAGAACTAACAGAAGCTTTTAGTTGTAGTTTCTGGTTTTCATACAGGAAAAGGAGAGGCACCATATAATACAGAAAATTAAACAACAGTTTGAAATCAGAAAAACTTGCTCAAGTACCTATATTCTGTGCAGGTACCAATGGGATTCACAAACCATTGTTAAATTCACCAGATTGGATTAGAACAAATGCTATCTTTGGGAGTTTCACATGCATTCAAATATATAGTATATTCTTTAAATCTTAATGTCCTCTGCTCTTGACCACATCCCACCACTATCAAGTTGTAGAGATAGCAAGAAAATATTGCTCCCACACTTATAGAATAAGAATACAATAACAATGTACACAGTGCACCCAAAGGTGTTGAATGAAAATATAATATATGTAGCTTATTTATCATTTACAATTAACATTATATTGTTGTTAAACAACATCTACCCATAGTTTAGTTTGTACAGGGATGGTTTTGGAGCTTCAATTTGGTTTTACTTTGGCCAGTGACTATGGGGATTTTTACATAGTTTTATCTTGCTACAACTTTGTCTACATTTGGTGGTCCGTGGATGTTCTATAGGGTCTTTTGTGCCATTTTGTCATACCCAGCATTTAAGCATGCCCTACCACGTCTTCTCTAGTTCTCAAGCCTCAGTATCTGGGCCTCCAGTACAAACTGGTTGTACTGTGTATCAAAATTCCACTGTGTAAAACAATTCTACTGCATATAACCACTTTATTTAATTTCACAAAGTATAGTGTTTATAAATAGATGTAATATAAACATGTAGTATTTTTATCCTGATGAAAGATCTGTTGGAAATCTAATATGTGTCGGATTAAACACAAGGTCCAATTTTTTTTGTGCCAAGCTTAAAGCTCATCATCCATGTCTTATAGGGGTTCTAAAAGAAAAAAGAAGAAAAAAAACTCAGTTTTGTAAATCTGATGAATTATCTTTTTGAAAAACATACATTGATAGATAATGTATTTTGATTGTTCCTTCTTTTAATTCCTAGAAACTCTTCTTACTGCTCTAGCCAGCATTGTGTAAATGACTACTCAGAGACTCCACCAGTTAACGGCCATGCTGTAACTTTTTCTCTTAACCCCTTAAGGACACATGACATGTGTGACATGTCACGATTCCCTTTTATTCCCGAAGTTTGGTCCTTAAGGGGTTAAAGATCATAGGAGCCATGTAGTCTAGTAGTTCATTCTCCATATCCGATTCCTCAGAACAGGACAAAATATAATTGTCTTTAAATTGAAGATAGCTATTTCCTGTCATTAAGTAACATTTCGATACAGGTGTCAGGAAAGTGTGCATTCTCACTGTATGTTTAAAGGACCACTATAGTGTCAGGAAAACATACTTGTTTCCTGGCTCTATAGGGTCCTTGGTTCCCGCCTTTACCGTCTGGGACCTCCTCCCGCCGGGCTGAAGGGGGAGGAAGGGGTTAAAATCTTACCTTTCTCCAGCTATGGGCTCCCTCTTCGGCTGAATGCGCATGCGCGGCACGAGCCGCGCGCGCATTCAGCCAGTCTCATAGGAAAGCATTCGCAATGCTTTCCTATGGACGCTGGCGTCTTCTCACTGTGAAAATCACATTGAGAAGCGCGGAAGCGCCTGTCAATGAGACAGCCACCAGAGGCTGGATTAACCCATTTGTAAACATAGCAGTTTCTCTGAAACTGATATGTTTACAGCAGAAAGGGTTAATCCTAGATGGACCTGGCACCCATACCACTTCATTAAGCTGAAGTGGTCTGGGTGCCTATAGTGGTCCTTTAAACACATGTTTGCATAGTTTCTACTAATTTAATTAGTTTATTGTTGCCTGGGCTCCAATATGGATATAAATTAGTTACAAGGACCCCTTGTCAGAGAGTTTGTTCATTTGTGCTCCAATACACAATTGGATTATGTTTGGCTGACTAAGGTTAAAGGTGGACTTTATATAGGATCTCCATTACTTTTTTACGCTTTCTTTTTTTTGACAATCTTTATTTTTTGTTTTTATTATATTTAGAGATAAATAACAACAATAGAAAACTGTCAGTTACAAAACTAAAAAAAAAGCATAGGGTAGAACGGACAGTACAAATGCAGGATCTACAATCTTAATTAAGGCTAAATATAAACATTAGGTTTATCAACATATATAGGAGAAACTAGTGGCCTTAGGAATATCAAGCCTCCTTTGGGAAAAGGAAAAAAGAAAGGAAAATAATTATTAAAAAAATAAATAGAAATGAAAACCCTTATATTCAGGGGAGTGAGTATGTATATAATTGAACTATGAATACAAGGTATACTGTAAGGCAGAAACCACGGAAAGAGAGTAGGACTGAAGTACTAGGTTGCTTTACACACCCAAAATCCCTGCCCCGACCCATCACAGGACGTTTTTTACACATTCTAAGAGTGCATGTTTTTTATACTTGTTAAAATTTGACTAGATGAAAGGGGCAATATAGCAATTTTTACATATTCAAAGCTGTTTTGGAATCAGAGACATTTTATAGCCTTATGTTCCTGTGCATCACAACTTGTATGGTTACAATTACATGTTTGTTAGTCCACCAATTATAAAGCGCTGCAGAATTTGTTGTTGCTATATAAAAAAATAATAATAATAATAATAATTTGATTTGCTTTATGTTAAATTTTATATGTTTAAAACCAGGATTGATGTTACAGAGCTATGTTGTACTTAGTAAGTGAGCCCTTCATTAAATTATCAGGATATCTAGTATAAAAATACTGGGTGCAGACATCAAAGCGAAAGATCCAATCAATATAATATTTGACAAGTTCTGGTCTAAACTACTGGCACGTTTACAGCCAACTGGACCAATGCATATAGAGGGTATAAACTGCACGGAACAGGCACCTCAGGCGAAAGTGCACACCCGACCATATAAAGGCAAGCAGAACAGCGAACACGAGAAGCAGAGACAGACTCCCCCAAAGCACATGAAAGTGAAAAAGCAGCCAATATACAAGAACGGAGCTAGGAGTGAGGGGAGGAGGCGTCCTATTCTGGGCAAAACAACCATCCTCTTGATAACCACACAAGCAGGCAGCCCACCCAGGCTGAGGGCCATGAGGAGATTGCCTCCACAGCATCAATCACCCCGCACGAAGAATGCCCGCTGCCGGCGGTGACAGAACACCGGCACCTTCAACTGCACCCAATACGGGAATGCCTCTAACTCATGGAGCCCTCGAGTCAGTGATCCAAAGATACCACCCTCTACACAAGCCTGGGGCTGGAGGGGACCATTGCCCCGCACTTGCCGCACCAACACCCTCTGCCTTCCCAACCCTGCTGCCGATACGCCAAGAACTGGCAAGGGTTGAAAAGGACTGATTTGCGGACTCAGTGCTCTTTAAATTCCCCTCTTTCAATTTTGTTTTATTTTCTCGCTCCTACGATATGCTCTTCACTATGCATTGCACCCCTAGAACACTCTCTGATAGCTAGGTCTAACAAAACAGCCTATGACTCTAGCTTAACTTGCTTTCTATTAATGCACTCCAAGACAGCTTACCTAGCTAAGATATGAATCACCTATCGTTAAAACTGTGCAGAACTATTAACTTGCTTTATCGTAATAATCTCACTCCTGACGGTCATCATTATACCGAATGTATAACCTATACCCACTCGCCTAGTTCAAGCCACTGTTTAGCCTGAAGGCACCATACCATAACAATAGGGAGATAACCAAGCAGTCGGTTAGCATTTACGTTGACTTACCTATTGAATGTTATACCGTATCATATGATATAGATTGTTATTACTCATTAGACTAGCATGTTTACTATAAAATGAGGCCAACAGTTACTCTGGGATGATATATATTGCATTGTGTTATACCCGTTCTGTATGAAACCTTATCTCCCCTTTCTCATTCTGTACCCCATACAATTTTATGCCTCAATAAAAAAGTGATTGACAAAAAAAAAACAAAAAAAACTAAGACCGAAGTCAGTAATTTTTATGAATCCTTCCGGTTCAACAAGTATATTTACCAAATTTAGATCTTTAAATTGAGGTAGAGAAAACAATAATTTTTTACATAACAATAGGTGACACGTGAATATTGATATGATTGGCTTTTTTTGTTTTGGCTTTTTAAAAGGTTAAATTTAAAACCATAACATAGAAAAATAGGTTTAAACATACACAACACTGTATATATCACAAATATAACTGCACACTACACCTTTAGTTTTGCCTCTAAACTTACTTGTAGATAATCTTCTGTGCGCGCAAATATTCCAGGCCAACCACAACACAAGCAGCAAATAATCTGTGAAAAAATTTGTCAGTTAAGTTTGAGAGAAGAAAAAAATGTAATGTTTGTATTACTGAAAGGTTATAATCCACAAATCTTGTGTTACTCTAATGTCTGACAATGAATAATGTCCCAAGTTGATTATGCAAATGCAGAAGTATAACATTCTATCTTTAGAATTGCTGTATAGAATGTAAAGAGTGTCAGTGCCTGAAAGACAAGGTAAGTGTCAAATAATGATTAGCTTTTCCAATAATCTAACCAGACTTTACGGAATGTATAGCCCACCTCATGTCAGCAGCTGACAAACGCTGTATTGCAGGTTTAGATATATGGTCACAATGCTGCTTATACGCAGCTCTGGTAATCCACCATTGTTGTAGTTAACATTTGAAAAAAGGTCCCTCCCGGGGGTGTATTAAAAGACAATGCAGGCATGATGTGTGGTCTGCAAACACCCAAACAAGTTGACCAGAAATGGTGCTCACAGATAGAAATATGTGCTAATCACACATACAGATTTAAAATGGAAAGGAACAATAAGTAAATTCTTTCCCTGCTCTCCAAAAACACATGACAAAAAAAAAAAATATTGATTGCTCTCCATTTACTGACCGATGGACATTTTTGTTGAAACTATGTCTCATTTTTTCCCAAGGTTTTTATGGCATAGATTTTCTTTGTGTACTTGTGTTCAGCAAACAGTACCTGAAATAAAAAACAAAGATGTTTATGTATAAAAAAGTGTTGTAGTCACATTTTACTTTGTCTTGTTCTTATCTTGCGCTTATTTAGTCCAGTTTGGTGCAGCAGAATGTTTGCTCTTGTTTATAGTTTACTTTTTTATGTCATTTTTTTTTTTTAGACCACAATTTTATTGCACTTGATATATAAAAATAAAGTTACGCCATTATCATTAGGGAAGATGATTTTGTCCCAATAAGCAATTGCTAAGGAGGAAAATAAATTTAGCCTTCTACAAGTGAAATGTGTGGAAAAAAATAAATTAAAATATAGACATTTATACATATGGATGTGGTACATATGGAAAACACTTTAAAACATAAATGTAACTTGAAAATATCTTGTTTTGAACTGCATTGGTTAAAACAGCTTTTTCTTTTTTTATAATTCTTTATTTTTGTAGTGCAGGCAAAATACACACTGTTGTATAAATGACAACAAATGAGAGGGCGGAGCCTGACACGGACCGGAGCAGACGCACATTGCCGGAGCTCCGGTGCAATCCACTGCAATCTGACACAATCGGGGACACCCCGTATCAATCTTGGCCACACATACAAGCACAGACCTCAGAGAACCCCACTGTTGACGCTGATGCCGTTCTTCCTGACGCCCGGCTCCAAAACTAAACGCCGAGGCAACAAAACATCCCGAAACCGCAGCGCGACATAGGCCAAATGCTACAGGCCCCAAGTGCAGTGAAGGCCCAGACTCCCCGTGACACATCCCCACAACCATCAGAGGAGGGAGAAACACAAGACAGTCCACACCCCAGTCCCCAACACCCCATACACACATAGACGTCAGAAGCCAGCAGACCGGCCTCAAAACAAGACATGCAATGCTGACAGGCCTACAACAGAATCTCAGACAAATGTGGGAAGCAGATCTGGCAGTACTCAAGCTAGACGTGCACGCAGTGTCCATGCGCACACAGGCGATAGAAGAGGAGGTCAAGGGACTGAGGGAGAACTACCAGGAACTGGGGGAGAAGGTGTGACACCTACAATCCTCACAAGCGACAATGTTCAGGCAAGTTAACCTCCTGGATGACAGAGGGCGCCGCAAAAATATCAAAATTCGAGGGGTACCTGAGTCAGTGCCACTAGAAGAATTGCCACACTTCACTAGACGCCTTGTGGCCACACTCTTACCGACAAGACAAGCAAAAACATTTCAATTCAATGGGATTTACAGGATAGCCAAATCCCCACAAGCACCCACCTCAGCTCCACGGGACATAATACTAAGATGCCAATCAATGTCAGACAAACTGGGGCTAATGGCAGCAATACAAGGGAATACCCCTTTTGACTTCGAAGCATGCAAACTCTCCTTTTTTCAGGACTTAAGCAGAGCCACACTACAATGGCGCAAGAGTATGCACCCAATCACCAAACAACTCCAAGCGGCAGGAATAGCCTATAGATGGGCGACCCCAGGAACTCTCTGGATCACTAAAGATGATAAGCACTTCAAGGCCACCGACCACACGGAGGGCCTAGCACTGATGAGTGCACTAGGACTACCGAACCTCGCATCGACCTTGACAACACAGCTAGACCATCAGCCAGGGACAACAAGTGCAGATACAACCGCGACTCCTAGAACAAGCAGGGGCACCAAACCCAAAACCTGAACGAAATACCTCTGCCGACAGCCGCTTAGGCTTTAGTTTAAACATTTTGTGTTAATAAGACTGTTACTTAAATTACATATAGTTCTTTGTTCTTTCTCATTCTAAAAGTTATTGCAGTGTGAAACAGGCCCACTAGAGCCAACCACCCTTGCTCCAACAACACCTCCTCCCCCCTCCCTGGGGTTAAAGGGAACGGACATCAAGGGCGACCTAGCAATCCTGACTTGCATCAAGCTCACAACCAAGTCTAATAACCCTAACCTGAAACCCCACAGGTACAGCTTGATCCTGTCACACCACAGCGACCTATAAACACCTAGACTTAAAAGCCATAGTTGTAAAATTGACCAGCAACCACGCGCAGCCACCACTAGGATGAAAAGACACCTTACGACTCCTTGAACACTACGCACACAGGTGCAAACTAATGGCCACAGTCAGGAACAAACCAGGGAGCAGACTTAGTCCTAGAAGGGAAACCCACGGAGGGACCCCACGACCACCACAACCCACTCCAGGTCTATGCGCAGAAGGGCCACACCATACACCCACAACCTCGAGACACATGGTAGGGAACCAGAAATAATATCCACACTTAGCCGTAACCACCCTCTCCCCTCCACTTAAGACCCCATAAAACATGGGGTGACCTAAGCATACAGGTGTCTTCTACCCTCACAGTTATACAATTTAACTAACTCACTATAACAATGAGACCAATTGTAATTACAAAATGTGTGTGAAAATAATCTAGTAATGCCTGTATTTACTATGCACTGATTGACGTGTAGAGGCTGTTGTGGCCATACACGTGTGTTTATCATCTTTCCACACGAAAAATAAAGATTTATAAATGACAACAAATGAAAACAACATTAGTATCAATCAAAGAGGTATACGGTATGCCACAGATGCTGCACTGATTTATATTAAGAAACAATCATGCTTAGTGGGCCTGCCTAAATGTGAGACAAGGTATGTGCTTCAAAATCAGAAAAAAACTTTTGGCAGGCTCATAGATTACCAGAAAGCAATAGCGTAGGAGTAAAAACAGGCTAGTAGCTTAACTAGCATAATGATACCGCTGGGATCTGATTAGTACTAGATGAGTACAAAAACAAAACATGTAGCTCAAACAAGCTTACAACTTGAATAATAGAGCAGAGATTTTAAATGGCCATCAATCTAATCATACTACTAAAGACATTGTGGATGATGCGAGAGTAGCCACCAGCTTCAGTTATCCTATGCCGCTAATGGACCATATCGGAAAGTCCAGCGCCAAGCCAGGTATGTTGTCCCCTCCTGCTGCTTGAGAACAGGACCGGTGTTGTCTGTGCCATGTAAGTTGTGGACCGCAGTTCTGCAGGTCCCCATCTTCTCTGCTCTGAGCTGTGGTGGGAGCTTGTACCTTGTGTCCATGGATCATCCGACACCATGTGGCAGGATCATGGGCCCGCAGGATCCTGATCTGGAGCACTCCACGGGTAGATAGACGGTGGTATGGCGTTATCCCCAATTCGGCTCTCAGCCTAGAATTGGATCGGGTGGCTGGATCCGCGTTACTGGTAAAGGGTGCATTGAGAGGGAGGTGTAGTGTAGCTTTGTTGGCTATGCAGTGCCAAAACTCTTGACAGATTGCTTCGAATTTGGCCTCAAACTGGACCTTCCACTCCTGCTCTTCCAGGCCCTTTCAGGTTTGCATGGATTCCTGAATGGCAGCCATCTTTGTGGTGCCTCATGGGCTAAGCATGTGGCTGTCTCAGCAGTTAGATATATTAGTGGCCCCAGTGAGGACCGGGATAACCCCCAGAGGTCCATAGAGGAAGGGGGGGGGGGGAGATACAGGGCTGCGTATCTACTTCGTGCCACGCTCTTAATGCAGGGAGATGTTGGTAAGAGAAATAGAGAAGCAGTGGATGTGGGAGATTAATGATGAAGAAGCAGTGGATGCAGTGTCAGAGTGGTGGTAATTTAGCGTCAGATACTTTAGTTATTGAAGCTCCTGTATCTGCAGCTGCAGAACAAATTGGAGAATAAAACTTAATGGAAAAAAATACATTTTACATATTGGACTACGGTTGTACTTCTTTTATAGTTGACTACAGAATTCACATTATATGTCGTACTTTTTTTTACTATTGGCAAATAAAGCATTAAAAACAAAAGGGTCAGACGTTATCAGCATTCTTCCTAAATATAAAATATAAAGAATGGGTGTGATTGTGGATAAGTCAGTGAATGTGTTTATGTAAGTTTGCTTACAATATTGTAGAAAGCATTAGATGCCGCAACACAGTTATGTAAATGTTCGTTAATGATAAAGTTTTGTGTTAGTGTGGAGGAAAAACAATATGTCAGTGCATTGCTTTACCTATGTCAGTATGCTCACTGTGTCCTGAATACTGATATAGACCACAATGTGAAGGTGTTGGAGCTGGAATGGGAGTTGTCTCCACTGTAAGAAAAGTAATATCAGTTACTGGAAGTGGAACAGTTGTTTCATCTTTATTAATGGACTTTTCTTGATAAATTAGCGCTTATAAATGTTCTATTTTATTCTCGCTGTCTTGAAACTTTTCTTGTACTGCAGCAAGATTTCTTTTTTTAGGGCCTCTAGAATACTCAAGGATCACATTCTCTGGCCCCTGCTTCACCTTGAGCTTAATTTCCAGCTTTTCTTGCAGAGCAGTTAATTCCCATTGTCTGCATGGGCACTGATGTCACATTCCAGAACATCTGAGGTTTTGGAACATTCTGAAAAATTGGTAATAAGACAAAGCTCAAATTAGAAATGTTGGCAGACAGTATCACTCAAGTGAAGATTAATAAAAGAGACAAAAACATTAAAAGGTGTACGTAAAGTCATTATAGTTGACATAGAAAACAGACTAAAGTCCATCAAGTTCAACCTTGAAATATATGTTATTATGCAGTTGAGCCTAAAGAAGGCAAAAAACATTTGTAGACAATTCCAATGATGCCACAAAAAGGGGGAAAAATACTTCTTGACTCCATAATCCAATCAGATTTCTCATTGGATGAACAACCTGCTTACATACATATCAATTACATCCTTGAATATTCTGTATATGCAAAAAAGCATCCAAACCTCTTTTAGAAATACCAGTTGAATCTGATAAGACAACCTCCTTAGGCAACAAAATGTCACATCTTTATTGTTATACTGTAAAGAACTCTTCCCTGTGCTGTATGCAAAAGAATACCTTTCTTCCAGGCTCAATGGGTGACCTCTTGTCTGTTGTATATTTCTGCTAATGAACCAGTTAGCTATTTGTTCTGACCATGTGGGTCGTCAGAATTTCAGATTTTTTGCCAATCCAATGCTCTCTCAGGGAAATCCCCATAGGGATTGGCTGAAATTGGCAAGGAGGTGAGGTCAAACACTGTTTTCCTTTTTTAGAATCAATGCATCTCTATGAGGAAAATTCAGTGTTTCCAGACGCTGAATGGCACTGCTGCCTACTGTGCAGCATTGCACCAGGAAGCACTTCCAGTGGCCATCTGAGGAGTGGCCACTTGGCAGTGTCCCTGGGGGATTATGTAAACACTGCCTTTTCTCCGAAAACCCAGTGTTTGCATGAAAATGCCTCAGGGCAATGATTATACTCACCAGAACAACTACATTAAGCTGTAGTTGTTCTGGTGACTATAGTGTCCCTTTAAACTGGTTCAGGTAAACAGGAAGGAATCAGTCCATAGGAGTAGCCGTAAATCAAGAAGAGTAATCAAAACGGGGTCAGAGACTGTGAATTATATCGATAGGTTAGCGAGGCAGGAGTGTGGATAAAGTAGGATTCAAGGAGTGAATATTGGGTCCTGTGGTTGAGTATCCTGAAAGGAAAGAGCAATGAAGTTCGACACATTAATAGTGCACTGAGGAACTGATGGTGTGCGTCTAAATACACAGCAATGTCCATCAGTAACTCTCTTAAAGTAACATATAATTGATTCCGATATATCAAACTAATTTTGTAGCTCGCCTCTGCACTTGTAGTTCTGCAATATCATTGTTTAAAGCGGGTGCCCGAAATTGCATTGCATATTCAAAGTAAGGTCTTACCATTGTTTTATAAAGAGGCAAAATTATATTACACTATACTAGCTTTTTCAACGGCATTCATACTGTTGCCTAGTTTGTAAACTATAATTGTTCCAAAGTCATTTTCATTTAATGATATCCCTAAATAGTTTTGGTAGTTAACTCTAATCCTATACAACACTACCCTTATGCTTACATTTACTCTAATTGTATACCTACCCTAACCTTATCTCTAACCTTAACCCTACACAATCCATAACTTACCACTAACACTTAGAAAATCAGGGAGGAGATTTTTTACCGTTAGCTCCACCTAGCTATCAGGAGTTGCAGGAGCGCTGGGACAGAGCTCACCTGCGTTACCAACTTCTCAATGAGCTGTGAAACACTATGCGCTGTGCACTATGCACTATGAGCTGTGAAACACTATTGTAACAGCTCCCAGCATGGGAGCACACGTGGCCGCATACGGCGAGTGCGCCACACTACAGTTCCTCTACTTACCTCAGGCGCAGTAGATCACAGCCCAACCTACCTGTGCTGCAGCCCCCTGTGAGGGTGGTGTTCTAATGGATGCCGACCGCTGTTTTCCTGCGGGGTTACGTAACCCAGCCTCCAGACAGGTTAAGGGTCATCCAAACGTGCGTGCTTCGCGGTCATTGACGCACACACACATTTTGGAATCACATGACTCATTCTAACCAATAAAAATTTATTTAGGGCTATTTTACTGTTTTCCATTGCCCTGTCGTGGTTTCCACTAGTTGGTTATCCGAGAGCGCATTCTTTGAAAGTGTCTTCAAGTTTTTGATCTTGGTTCATTCCTGACAATACTTATTTCTGATATCATCGACCTTTTGGCTTTGTCTATTTGTTTATGCTTCTGTTTGTGTTCCTAACCTCGGCTCGTTGCTGACTATTTTCTACGTTAAATCTGGCAATACTAAGGCCCGGTAATACGTTTATTTTTCTTTTGTATTGTTTTCTTAGTTTTGCGTGTTGGGCCACTGTATCGTCCTGATACATTGTATACTTAACAAGGCAACGCTACAGCTAAAAGACCACAAGTCACAAGATCCTTAATACAATCAATATTTTATGAGAACAGAAGATGCATACAAGCTGTATGATAATACCTCTTGCCTCCCCTTAAACTCCACATTTCACAAACACAATGTCTCACCCTCAAATATATCATCACAAAAAAAGTGTTTAGGGGAACCATCACTTCTGGAAATTACACAACTGATTAATATATTTTAACAAAACTTGTGTTAACTTTTTCTGTGTGTGATGCTCCATTTCCAGTTAAATGTATGTTAAAAGAAATTACATCAAAACATTGATAGTCTAAGTTCAGCCACATTATACCCTGCAGTGGAGAAGAAACAGGAATGTTGGCATATTTATTCACTAGTAAAAATTGTTGGAAATTCAAAGTGAATTTCAAATTTAAGGCCAAAATAGCTGGACTAGAAAAAGTTTTCTAACCGAATTTGCTTTCAGTTTGGCTAATTTGGCCTTTACTTTGAAATTCACTTTGAATTCTATTTGAATGCCTGACAATTCTTACTTTAGCAAATCACCCTATACTTTTTGCATGAAACATGCTGTGTTCACTTTCACATTCTGGTGCTTTTCCTATTTGTGATTTTTTTTTTTTAAACCAAAATATTTCTTGCCACAACTTTACTGTCATTCTATTTTACTGTTCTACTTTCGCTCTTTTTTTGGTTCAAAACTGTGTCACTCCCCCAAAAAAATATATGAAGAAGTGCAAAACTGTTCCTTTTTCTTTCCAACAAAAGTTTCTGCTACTGTCAGTGTGGTTTTCTTTAATAAGTAAGCATCTCTTACATTCTTCTTTTTAGTTTAACATATGATAAATCTTTAAAATCGTGAATGCATCTTTTTTTCTCTAATAATTTTGTGTTCTTATAGCTGTAAAAAAACTAAATTGAAGGACCCAAGTGAATACTTATGTATATTAAAAAAAAAAAAAAATCACTGAAACAAAAATAATAAAAACATTTCCACATACATATTAACACCTTCCCGACGACAAAAAATGGTCAGTAACGTTAATAGTAAATCCCCACTTACCTCATCGCTGGCGATCCCCCACCGGCGATCACGATCCTGGGGTCTAACTGGGAACTCAGGAAGACCCTCTCTGCTCGATCCGGCTCTCCCAGCCATATGATTGCGGGGCCCTCTTTTTTCTTTTAGCCCCCAGAGAACCCGACACACCTATACATGGGTGGTATCACTGTACTCGGGAGCTGTTGTTGAACAGATATAGGGGTGTCCTTTGGCAGTAACCCTTAAAGTTCTCCGTACATGTATTCTTAAATTGGTATGTATGTCAAATCACCCATATTTAAAAAAAAGTTTTGATTTGGCATAGATTGGTGGTAAAATGGTTGCATGAAAAGAGTCAAAATATGCAAAGTTTAATACCTTGGGTTGTCTTCTTTTAAAAAAAATATATACGTGAAGGGTTATTCATGGATTCCTGACAGAGATCAGTGTTACAATGTAACTTTCGTTAAAGGACCACTATATGCACCCAGACCACTTCAGCTCAATAAAGTGGTCGGGTGCCAGGTCCCCCTAGTTTTAACCCTGCAGCTGAAAACATAGCAGTTTCAGTGATCCTCAATGAGAAAATCATATTGAACTCATGCTGGACGTCCATAGGAAAGCATTGAGTAATTCTTTCCTATGGGCGGTTTGAATGCGTGTGTGGCTCTGGCCGCGCATGCACATTCGGAGCTGACGTCGGTAGGGGGAAGAGAGGTCACCTGCGCCGAGGGAGCCCGGTGCTGGATTAAGGTAAGTGGCTAAAGGGGTTTTAACCACTTCCGCCCAGCGGAAGGGGGGCTCCGAGGGAGGGGGGGGACCTAATAACCCTACAGTGCCAGGAAAACGAGTTTGTTCTGCTTGGAAACCTCGTGTCCTGGTATTCATGTGGATGTTACTTTGGCATGTACCAACAACGTAGAGATTGTTGCTGACCATGTACACTAGGCATGTCAAACTTAATTTAATACACTGGGTCACCTGAAAAATGGTGCATATTCAAAACTGATGGTTAGGGTGCTAAAGAAGCATCAAGTGGGGAAAAAAAAACAGAATTAATAAATGTCACCAAATATTTGCTGAAAATTAGCTGTAAAAGTGTCAGTGAAAATTGATAAATTTGCCCCTAAGTGTCTGTGGATTATTTTAAAAATATTGGCAACTATGCTATTTTTATGTTTAATGGCGGGACAAACGGTACATTAGTGGCCAGACCGCTTTTCAATTTTGTGCCTAGCCGTAATTTTTGCTCTTACTCATTTACTGTACCCACACATATTATGTACTGTTTGTCTCGCCATTAAAGGATCACTCTAGTGTCAGGAAGACAAACTCGTTTTCCTGACGCTATCTAATCCTTAGGTCCCCCTCCGCCCCCGCATAACCCTGCCTCATCTTGCTGCCATCTCTTCCCCAGGTAAATGACGTACACCAATCTGGCGATCTAACTGATTTAAAAAAACAAACAAAAAAAAAACCACTATTAATCAGACGAGGCAACCTTCTTCCATTGCTCCATGGTCCAGTTCCGACGCGCATGTCCCCCTTGAAGACTCTTTCTGCGGTGGACAGGTATCATCATGGGCACTCTGACTGATCTGCAGCTTTGCAGCCCAATACACAGCAAACTGTGATGCACTGTGTGTTCTGACACCTTTTTATTATTGCCAGCAATAAGTTCTTCAACAATTTGCTACAGTAGTTCTCGCTTCCCATGTGCATTAATAAGATTGGGTGCCCAAGACCCTGATGCGAGTTCTCCCGGCTGTACTTCCTTGCACCACTTTTGGTTGGTACTAATCGCTGCACAGCAGAAACATCCCACAAAACGAGACTTTTTGGAGATGCTCTGACCCAGTCGTTTAGATATCATTAATCGGCCCTTGTCAAAGTCACTCAGATCTTTAGCTGGGCTATTTGTCCTGCTTCCAACACATGAAATTCAAGAACTCACCTGTTCACTTGCTGCCCATATACCATATCTTGACAGGTGCCATTGTAATGATATAATCAATGTTATTCACTTCACTTGTCAGTGGTTTTACTGTTATGGCTGGTCAGTGACATACACATACACAGAGCTAATGGAAGCAGCAGTCACTGTGGGTTAGAGTGCGTCTGCCTTTCCCTGCTATAGTACAGCTAATTAAAAAGCATTGAAAATCCATGTGCAGTTCCAGCAAAGAGGCTTCTAAATAAGAAGCATCCGATTGGTAAAGCATTTCAGTCTGTGCCAAGAAAAGAGGGGAGGACTTGTAAATATTGCTTTTTCATGGTTCTTACATTCCCAAGTAAAAAATGCCAGAAAAAAACACATGCATGTTTTCATTGGGTCTCTATCTAAGAAACAATGTTAAAGGAACACTTCACCTATTGTGTTTTATATTCTTTCATCGGTTTGGTGCTTAGTCTTCCTTAAAGATCCAGTTACTTTTAAAACGGCAAACAGAATATATTTATACAGTGGCTTAAATTTTTGAATTGCTATTGCTAAACTGCAAAACAGCATCAATATTGTAAAACAAAAATGCTGGTCTCCAATTTGGCCCTAGAAATTAACAAAAAACTTGGCTATGGTTCATACGGATGTATTGCTGTATGTAATATACAGTAGTATACATTAGGTTTATGTGACACACCGCAATAAATAAATTGTGTGTGGAAAATGAATATAGCAAACGTAAAATGTATACGTAGACAGAGAATAAATATATACTCAGGAGATATAGGTAGGCACAATTTACTGTTTATATACCCAGTTGAAATTTGTATTATTCCTACAGAAGCAAATACTAGGTATATGTGTTTATATATTAGGCATGTGGCAGTGTGTAACTAAACGTACATTCTGCCGAGTTCCGCCGAGATTCCACTTCCCTCATGTCATTCCATGAGTCCTATCTCCCCCCTCCTCCTCGCCAGGCGCGCCTCCTATTCAAATCTTCCCGCCCAGCAAAGCTGGCTGCAGTGACGTCAACAGCAGCTTCATCCCTCCCGCCCTCCGTACTGGCCCTCCCCTCAGCGCGCGACCTGGTATTTGAATCCAGCTTCCGCCATTTTCTTTCGCTTCCTCACAGACGCTTCTGGAAGGTGAGAGCTGATTTCAGCGAGCCCTGCCATCCGCCCTGCCCCCATCCTCAATCCTCCCCGCATCGCAGCCATCCCCGGCACACAGGACTCCGCTCCGTCTCTCAGCCCTAGCACTGCCGCAGCGCCGCCGATCCCCGTAGCTCTGGGCGGGATCCGTGCTCGGTGAGTTGGACGGGAGCGGCAGCCGTCCTGTGACGGGTCGCGGGAGGGCTGCGGCGTTGGCGCGCTTTTCTGCCAGCTCCCCTCCCGGTCCTCCCCTGTCAGTGTCCGGCTCACTGACCGCTCGCTGTCTGACACCTACCTCCCCGCTATCGCTGGCCCCGGCTCTAGGCCCAGCCAGCCGCTGCTCCCCGCAGACGGGCCTCCTCCCGCCCCGTGACTAGACACTTATACTGTGCGGGCACGAGGTGGCGGCGGCTCGGGTGCGCATCTGACGCTGTGCCCTGTAATAGTGCGGCTGCGGTTTTCCGCCATCCCGACGGGGGGGGGGAGAGAGAGAGAGCGAAACTGGCGGGGGACACGGGGTGACCATTATGGGGAGACAGGAAGCACCCAGCCGCCATTACTCCCCATTCATACCGCGTGTGCTGATAAATGGCGCGAGCTTTACACCCCCTCCACCACCCAACCCCGAGAGTGCTCACACGGGGGACACTTACCTGCTATTAACCCTGTCATAGCCATCAGGTAGGGGGTTCTTTGTGTCCTCAGTGTTGGCTTTTTCGTTAGACAGGTTGATTGTGAGAACTTTTACCTCTTTGGTATCTTGTCACTTTTTATAGTTTAAAATACTGTATATGTTTGTGTGTGTATATATATATATATTTTTTATCTTTATTTTCAGGCGATAAGCTGTTCACAATAGTTTCCCTTTCTTTTGTGCCAGGTGCATGAGTTGCACACTGTACTCGTTGTGTCTAACAAATAATACATATCTATCTATCTCAAACGTCACCAAGCGGCCTATTTTCTAAACTCTGTAACTTTGCATCTGTGAGGTCTGATTTCAGTGAGATTTTGTTTACAAAACAAATGTGATAGTTTGAAATCACTTTATTAGCCACTCCTAATAACCGTGGTGTGGCTTACTGATTATGCAAATACATTTTGCCAATATGGTGATCTTGGTAAATATAACTTAATTTTTACTTCAGAGGTTTTGTTTGGTTCTCACCAAAATACTTTCTAGTTTTTAATAGAGTAGACCACCAATTAAAGTATGTGTGTAATTACAATGCTAACGTTTTAGGTGGGTGTTTAAAAATAAATAAATAAGAAATTCTCAAAATGGTAATCATAAGCTAACGAAATACATAGTGAAATATCTGAAGTCTGTTTTGAGTTGCCATACTTTTGTCTTTAACCCCTTAAGGACACGTGACATGTCATGATTTCCTTTTATTCCAGAAGTTTGGTCCTTAAGGGGTTAAAACTGCATATATTCTTTTAGCTACACATGCACAATGTCAGAAAGTCTGTAGGCCATGTGCATGATTTAAGTTATGCCAAGCATGTACTGATGGTAATCAATTTAATCTGTAGGTTTAAGCGGCTAGGACCTCTTGGCACCATAACTTAACTCTGAAGTTCTATGGTGCCCTGATGGTTCCTATATGTGAAACAACTATGTGGGAGGAATAAAACTAGGTGAGATATAGCCAAACTCTGACATGGTGAGGTGCTAAAGATCAGTTTATTTTCACCCCAGCTGAGATCGTCAATCCTGTTAGTGCCTATAGTGTCTGTCACTCATGGCAAGACTGAGTATGGCAACAAGACAGAAGGTAGCTGTACTTCATCTGTAAGGTTTCACTTAATCAGACTGGTTTCCAAATGTACTAAAGACCACAGAAATGCACCATGTTAGTTGTTGATGCAGTTGCTATGGGAACTTAAAGGTAAACTCCAGTGCCAGGAAAACGATCCGTTTTCCTGACACTGGAGGGTCCCTCTCCCTCCCACCAATCCCCGGTTACTGAAGTGGTGAAAACCCCTTCAGTCACTTACCTGAGGCAGCGGCGATGTCCCTCGCCGCTGTCTCCTCCTCCGCGACGCTCCTCCCTGTTCTTCTGTCGGCCGGTGGGCGAGACTGATCCTGCCCACCGGCCGAGGAGACCTAATGTGCATGCGCGGCAATGCCGCGCATGCGCATTACGTCTCCCCATAGGAAAGCATTGAAAACTAATTTCAATGCTTTCCTATGGGGATTTGAGCGACGCTGGAGGTCCTCACACAGCGTGAGGACGTCCAGCGATGCTCTAGCACAGGTTTCCTGTGCTATAGAGCAGGAAGTTCCCTCTAGTGGCTGTCTAATAGACAGCCACTAGAGGTGGCGTTAACCCTGCAAGGTAATTATTGCAGTTTATAAAAAAAAACTGCAATAATTACACTTGCAGGGTTAGGAGTAGTGGGAGTTGGCACCCAGACCACTCCAATGAGCAGAAGTGGTCTGGGTGCCTGGAGTGTCCCTTTAATGCATCATTGTTATGCACAATATTGCTTTCAGCTCAGACTTGGCAATTGCCATTGGAACTCTTGTAGACCCTTCTACATTCTGGCAAAGACAGGTCTGTAGAAAGGTTAAGCAACTCAACTGTAACCGCAACTGGGGTGCAGAAAGATAACAGCGGGTGATCTGCACTGATAAATCCAAATTTTGGAATTTGGTTACCTCAGACAGGTTAGCACTCCTTTAACTTAAATATTTAAGAAATCATTCACCTGGTTAGATCTTCATTAGATTAGGTATGATAAATATTTTATTTTAAAATTGGATCAGTTATAGATACATTTAAAAAAAAAAAATTGTTTCACCATTGTTCCTGAAGGAGGCATGACAAGTGCTGATTTTATAGACTACTTTTTATAGATACATGCAGTGAGAATTAATTCATTGTAGTAAAGTATTTATAGATTCAATCTTTCAAGTTCATGGTTCTTCTCTAGCTCACACAAACATGTATTCCTGATCCGATAGTGTTAAACCTACCATTTAGGTGGTTTGCCCCTCTCCCCCCACCCCCTTGGCTCCCTCAAAAGCATATAAAACTCCTTATTTCAAGCGCTGCGCTGGTCCGCCCCCTTGTTGACATCAGAATTGCCTTATTTTAACTTGGGAAAGCATTGGATTGGCAAGGGGTGGAGCCAAGTGCCATTTCAGCCAATCAGCACCTCCTCGTAGAGATGCATTGAATCAATGCATCTCCATGAGGAAAATTCAGCATCCCCATTCAGAGCATGGTGACGCTGAACAGCAGCACTGCCCTGGGGAAGCACCTCCAGTGGTCATCTGAGGAGTGACCCCTTGGAGGTGTTCCTAGGGGCAATGTAAACACTGCCTTTTCTCTGAAAAGGCAGTGTATTAAAATGCCTGAAACCAATGATTATACTCACCAGAACTACATTAAGCTGTAGTTGTTCTGGTGACTATAGTGTCATTTTAAGTTTGCTCTATTGCTGGGGGTACAAGGACTGGCTACTGCTCACATAACTACTATAGTTGTCTGTAGTGGTTATGATGCTTGCAGTATTCCAAAACTGTCTGTTTAAAAAAAAAAGCTTTCTCTTTTTTTTTTTTTTTTTCATAGCCACTCCTCTTTGACTAGCTTTGTGCTGTAGGAGGGTGGTTTCTGTGAGGCTGTATGATTTTTATGGCCTGCCAGCTCTGCAGTCCCCATAGAGCAGCACTGGCTGTCACTCTTTGGTGGCTTTGCTTGTGCTACATCACTTATACACTTATTAGTGAGTAAAAATGAATTATCGCACAAATATTTAGGGGGGGGGGGGGTGGTTTGAAAATTTATAAAAAATATTCCCAAACACACTTTTTTTTTTTTTTTATCATAATACAAAACGCTGCTCTTGTTACAGCTGACTCCCTCAGCTCTCATGGGTAGCTATGACATGACATCCAGGGGAACTTTATTTTTTAAAATGATGAAAAGGAAAATATCTTGAAATAGACATTACAGTGCCACTGTCTGCGTATATTGCATAATTTTGAAAGACCTCAGACTGTGACATTGCTGCTGGTGGCCGATAGCAGGGAAAGGTGCACTTACCTTAACCTGTTTTTTACAGGCACTGTCATCCTCTTGTGCTCCTGGCGCCAGGGACAAATGTAGTTGCTGTACAATCAAGCATGCGCTAATATTGCTGCAGCTTGACTTTATCCACTATCTAGAAGTGTCAGGAGTAAAAAACAAAAAAGGATATACGTCCCTACTTTGTTTCATTATATCTTCTGACTGGATTGGAATTTCAGTGAATATTTTTTTTTTTTCTTATGATGAAATTGAGAGTATGGGTGGAGGGCTTAACTTATTTTCAGCTTTCCAAAATGTTCTCAGGAATTAGGTTTTACCTGTCAAATAGGATGATGACTGGTTATCCCTCAAAATAATTGCAAATATCTCCCTTTACATGTCAGATCTATAAAAAAAAAAAAAAAAAAAAGTTGTATTCATTTATACAGTGCTGCTTTAACTGCACATGATAAATAGGTGCATAGATTTGGTTGGAGGGGGTGGTGTAGGTTGACCAACTCCCTCTGCATGTTGACTGGGTTTTAATGCTGAAAGCACTGGGGATAAGTGGTCTATTATGTAGTTGTGTCTGCGTTTGCACATGCTGACACTGAAAATCTGGCATCATGACTTTTTTTTTTTTTCTCACTCCCAAGCAGACACAAACCATGGCAGCCCAAGGAGAACCTCAAGTGCAGTTTAAGGTAACTTAAGATTCTACATTTTACCTGTATTTAATGTTCCCCTGATTATCTGTAGAAACTTGTCTAAACCTAACTTCTGTTGTCTTTTGTTTGCCCCCTCCTTAGCTTGTTTTGGTTGGAGACGGTGGTACTGGTAAAACAACATTTGTGAAGCGTCATTTGACTGGTGAATTTGAAAAGAAATATGTAGGTATGTACAATCTACATTTTTATTACTGCTTGGTTAAGTGGGATATTGGCAGTTGTCATACATTGATTTAAAAGAACACTCAAAGTGCCATAATTAGTAATCTATTTGTGGTTATGTTGCTTAGTGTTTCTTTAAAGTCTTAGCAGTACTCTTATAGGAAAGTAGAGTGCATGGCTGATCTCCTTTCAGGATGTTGTCACTTTCTGTTTGCACCAATATTTTTCTTACTTGCTTAATTCTTTATTTTAATTCCTGGTTGTTGCCCAGTTGTCTTATTTTGTGAATATAACAAATGTTAACATAAACGGTGAGGGGGCAGGAGAGACAAATCCAGCAGGAATAAAGTGTCATTAGGGCTGATAGTTGCATTGCAATAAAGGTTGAAAAAAAAAAATACCAAATGCATAATGGTGGAAAAACTTTTTAAACATAAACTATGCATTTGCTATAAAGTCAATGCAACAATTGTATTTTTAATTTACATTTTTAAATATAAAACTTCCTTAGTACCAAAAGTTGGTTTAACTGTTGCTGGAATGTAGCAACTTAACTTCCTTCCACCCTGGACCAACCTCTGACATCCAGGACCGTGTGGGAACAGCGCTATGAAATTTGTTGGCGCTATATAAATATGCTCTCCTACTCCAGAGAGCGTAGCAGGAACAGCTCTTACAAGAGCTAGTAGTGATATAGCAGTTTCCCTCCAATCACGAGACAAGGCTACGTGTTGAGGGTAAAACAGGAACTTAATATTAATGGAGGCACACTGACCTTTGATGCGTTTCCCAACAAACGTGACGCCCAGGTGGACCTTGTTGGGAACAGGGACACAGTTTACAGGCCAATAAAAACAATGTGACCATGAATGATACTCCCACATACCGTACACAATCCCTCCCCTCTGCCTGTGATAAAATTAAGGTAGATGATGGATTAACGTAATTATCCCCAGGCAGAAAAAACACATGTACCATAAGTACCCCAAAACACAACAAATGCCCATAAATGTTACATCCCCGGATAGCTTTGATCTGGGTGAACAACATATTCAGAAATCTTATGAAAGTCATATTTTTGCACAGGCATGGTCCCATGCCCAAAACATGCCGAAAATAGTTCCAGGGCATTTGCAGCTAACTCCCCCTGAAGTCTGTTTGCGGTTTTGGTCCATGTGAACAAGATGGTCGCCACCATGTGTTCGAATGGCGGCCACTTCGACTGTTCGGGAGTTTAACCCCCTTAAGGACCAAACATCTGGAATAAAAGGGAATCATGACATGTCACACATGTCATGTGTCCTTAAGGGGTTAAAGAACCATTTTTTTTAAAGTCCCAATAGCCACAAATAGGGATTCTCAACCAAAATAAATTAAAGGGGCCATAGTCACAAAATAAAAAGGCTATCAAGTAGTCCCCTTCAAACCCCAGTGGTGAAGAGGTTTTCGTCACACCTCGCTCAGAATATGTTCTAGTTTTCTTTAAAACACAAGATAAAGTAGGGACTATCTTGTCTTGATGTATTTTTCCTATTCCTGACATTCTCTGACGGGGAGCTCAAGTCCGTTCCATTTCCGGTGTCAGTTTTTCTCACAATACTCTGTCCTCCTTTACACAGGAAATTGAGTTGACTTAAGCTCCTTTGTTCAAAGCAAGTAAATTAAATTACATAAGGCAAATTAGATGTACATGGTTTCATCTTGAAACATTACACAAATTGAGTAATCTGCCCCTTTGTGTCTGGGGCAAGTTACACTTCCGCTATAGCAGTGACAAGGGCCCTTTCCACAGCTAATAAATGGTTAACAACAATTTATTTGCTTACCATAATCTGGCGCTGGTGACCTCTCCTCCATTGACGTCAGCTCCAGAGTTTAGCCGAATGCGCGTAGACGGTCAGAGGCGCGCACGCATTCAAACCCGCCTATAGGAAAGGTATGTGTGCACATCATAGAAGTACAGCAAAGGAAAGTTGTGCTGTATAAACAAAGCAATATATTTTAGTGTTCAAGCAAAGAGGAAACAAGTGTAGAAGACCAATATTTTTCAGTGTTCTGGACTCTAATCTCTCCCTCCCATTCTCCCCCCCCTTTAGCCCTACTGTACTGTTCTCTAAAAATAGTGCTTGGATATCAGAATGTTGTGAGGTGGTCACGAGGGTGCAATGTAAATAGTATGTGCTGTGTCTGCTATAGAATAGTTTTGGTGATTTAGGTGTCAATATAAAAATTGCCTAGTTAATTCCTGTTGGCAAAATGCCAAGTAGAGGCACTTGTGCAACTCTTAAAAGCACAATGAAGGGTAGTTTAGGGTATTTTAAGCACAGCTACTGTAACAGGATTGTAATTTGTTTTCAGAAAACTATAGTACTAAATATAGTACTGAATATAATATATACTTCTTTATAACTATATGCTTTTTTTGTATATGTGAGAAGATAGTCATGCACTGACTATAAATCACTTCTTGCAAATTCAAATTTGTTATTTTGATAGATTTCACATAGAGGAAATGGTGTTATTGCTACTTTAAAGAGACTTTGAATTGCTACGGAACAAATGGCATGGCACGAGTGAAATGCCTCAATAGTATAGGGACTGTCAAACTACTTGCTGGAAAAAAATAATTTATCATAAAAAAATGTTTTATTAAAAAAAAAAAAAAAAGCTTGTATACTAGGCATCCACTTAACTTTTTTTTTTCTTTCCCCTTTACCCCAATAGCCACGCTTGGTGTCGAAGTTCACCCTCTGGTATTCCATACTAACAGAGGTCCTATTAAATTCAATGTGTGGGATACCGCTGGTCAAGAGAAGTTTGGTGGTCTGCGAGATGGTTATTATATTCAAGGTAAACTGCAAACTGTAACAATATATTATCTTCTCTTGATGTTGGCTCTTGAGTAGAGGCTTACTTAAAACAGTGGGAGATATTTAACATTTGGTATTTTCTACAGATGATCTCGTCTTTGGTTTTTCAGCAATATCCAGTTTTTGCAATTAAGTTTTTATCCAATGCCTGAAATGACAAACTTGCGTGTAATCCATAGTGATGAATGCTCAAGTAGACAATCTTCACTACTATATGAAAAGTCTGTTTACTCAAAGTAATCAACATATACAGCAGGGGCAGAGAGAAATAGTATAAGTGATCATTTTCTTGATATTTATTGCTACTATTTATGTGTATTTCTATTCTGTGCATGCATATGTCCTCTTCAAAGGCTGTCCTCTTCTAGTTTCCATAAACTCTATCAACATTACAACGTAATGCTTTCATGAGTTGATCACTGGCATGATTTACTACTAGGTTGTCAATAACCATGGTCTTTAATCTCCTGTCTTACAGCCCAGTGTGCCATCATAATGTTTGACGTTACATCCAGAGTCACATACAAAAATGTACCAAATTGGCATAGAGATCTTGTAAGAGTATGTGAAAACATCCCTATTGTCCTCTGTGGCAATAAAGTGGACATAAAGGACAGAAAAGTCAAAGCAAAATCAATTGTGTTTCATAGGAAGAAGAACCTTCAGGTGAGTTGCTGGGTTTGCATGATTTCGTTAGGTTGTTTAACACTTGTCCATAACTAATATGTTTGGGAAGTTTCCTCTAAAAACTTTTTTTTTTGTACAAAGTTGTAAGTACAGATTAATGGAACCATGTAGCATTTGTAATACAGGTTTATACTACACACTAGAGTACCCTAGTCCCAAATTGGACTAGGGTGCAGCTGGGCATTCCACTCGGCTGTTGCCTGTTCCACCTCTTTTAAAGTAATTGTGAAGGCATTGCTTCCTTGGCAATAATCCAATTCTCCTCATGGAAGAGCATTGGGGACAAGGTAAGTGCCACAGGCATCCAATCAAGTGTTTCTCAAAGCAATTCATTCAAGGCTTTTCTTTGAGCCGCAGTTAATGATGTTCAACGTCCTCCTGGAGTTTCACTGGGTTGTTGCAGAGAGAGTCCATGGTGGATGCCTGGAAGACAGCCATCATATGTGTTTAGCCCTACAATATAAACATTGCAGTTTCTCCAATACACTGCAATGTTTTACATTGGGTTAAAACTATATGGTTGCTGCACGTTGATATTTAGTGGTCCTTTAATGTCATATCTAGTCTTCCTGGCTGAGATCATGTGTCTGCATATTTTTGCTAGAAGTGATGTAAAGATCTGTTTAAATACCTTGTATGGTTTTAGCTTATTTAAATAACCTGAATGGACACTGACATGGGAAACTGCTTTTGTTTCTAGTACTATGACATTTCTGCAAAGAGTAATTACAACTTTGAGAAGCCCTTCCTTTGGCTTGCCAGAAAACTGATAGGAGATCCCAATCTTGAGTTTGTAGCCATGCCTGCTCTAGCACCACCAGAGGTTGTTATGGATCCAGCATTGGCAGCACAGTATGAGCAAGATTTACAGGTAAGCCAACTTGGGTATATAGCTATATTTTGTGAATCTGTATGTCAATCACTTATGGCAAGCTACATTTAAACTGTATTTTAAACCCTATATAACCACTACAGCCTCTTGCAGTAGCTATAGTGTCAGCAGTGGTAATTTGTCCAGTGGCTTTTTACAGGATTGGTGCTAATGCTGTAGTGGTTATGGTGATTGGAATGTTCCTTTAACACCTTTTCAGTTTTTGTTAATGTAGCAAAAGTAGTCCTTTATTGTATTTTAACATTCTAAATGTGTAAACTTTCATAGTGCCTTAAATTGGATAAATAATCTACCAATTTGTAAGGTTGTTCTTTCTTGTGATAAATCCACATGGTATGGAAAGAATTACTGATCGCCCAAAATTTGGACGTATTATGATTTGTTTGAAACCAAATGCACAAGTCTAACATACAGTCTAACTGGAATATTGCTTATTACTATGCAGAAAAATGTGCAAAAAAGATCCTTGATACAGATTTATTTTTTTTGGTTTTTTTTTTTGATTAAGATAATACCAAAAAACTTGTTAAACTTGATGAAAAAGCAGACAAATATGGATTTCAGATGCAGGAATTCTAATCTAATGACTAAATATTTTCTCAGATTGCTCAAACCACTGCACTGCCAGATGAAGATGATGATCTGTGAGGCGAATGAAGCTGGAGCCCAGCGTCAGAAGTCTAGTTTTATAGGCAACTGTCCTGTGATGTCGGTGGTGCAGCGTGTTTGCCACTTTATTATCTAGCAGAACATGTGCTTAATCTTTTTGGGATGCTGAAGGAGATGAGTGGGCTTCGAGTGAATGTGGCAGTTCTGAAAAAAATTCCTTCCTTCATATTTTGGACCTGCATATTTAGCTGTTTGGGACTGCAAATACTCTTCCCTCAAGTTACAATCTAAGTTAAGACTGCTACAGTCGCATCACAATATTCAGTGGTAAACCTTTGTTTGTTACTGTCATTCCCACACCTTTTTTCGTTTAGATCATAATAAAGTTGTATTTCGAATACCACTGCAAGTTACATTCCTGTTTAAATGTATGCATTAATTTTTTTTTAAACATAAATTAAAGGTCTCCTAATACATGACATTACAACATCCCTTTTGTAAGCTCCTCACTGTAAAATGCAGGGTTTCAAACTTCATGCGCTTTTGAGACATGTAATCACATTGTGCTGGATTACAATTATGTAGTTGAAAGGCAGCTGCACAAAATGTATTACAAGGTCTAGCTTGCATCCACATGCTAGCAATTGAGGTACTGCTTGTCACTTGGGGTGCACAGTGACTGCCCTGTCTATTCAATGGTAAAGTTTGAACATAGTCAGTTGGATTTCAAACATATTGATTCGACTATTTTGAAGATGTTTACTACCCTTTTGACTGTCCTTTTCCATGCACATAACCTGGCATTGCAATTTATGGGAATTTTTTTTTACGATTTTCAGATGCATTCTAAACTTCTACATGTAGGGTATCAATGTAGAATGTTGGGTTATGGAGACTTTCAAAGCAGTACTGTCAACTTAGAACTCCTTTATAAATATAGAATCTGTATAAAAACAAATGCTGCTGGAATTTATTTTGATTATAAATGCAAACCCCCTCCCCACAAAAAAAGAGAAACAAATGGATATATATATATATATATATATATATATATATATATATATATATAATTTTTTTTTTTTTTAATATTTTGGCGATACTTTGACAAATGGAAGACTAACTCTCCCTTTTCAGAACTACGAAGAGCTCTGCTGTATGTCACTTGGACGAGAAGTATTGTCAATATGAATTATATATTGCACTAATTAAATTTAAGAAAAAAGGTTATCTAACCGATTAAGACCTATATTAACTGATTGCAAGCAAGTGCATGTAAACTTGTATATTCCAACACACGGGTGCTGTGTACACTGTGTGTTTATAATATACTTCTATCGTTTGGGTGCGGTTTATTGTATTTTATGCCAAGCTTTGAACTGTTAGCAAGACTTTGGGAATCTTTGCTGACTTAGTGCTGCCACCTACTATAGTAAGTGCCTATTTAAAATAAAAAAGTGGCAAAATGTAGCAATGGCAATGCTTCCTTCCACTTATGACTTTGTCTGTAAAAACAGAGTTATGTACTCCTGGCATGGGAGTCCACCAGGATCTGATAAAGATGTGTTGGTTCAGTATAAAATGTAATGCAGCTGAACATGTCTTTCCTACCTTAGAGCCTGAAGCGATGCTTTGAGCTATTTTGGCAGTGCAGTCTCACACTAGCAGAAGTGGCCAGAGCCTCTAGCAAATGGTTTTACTACTTTCATGGAGAAGGGTGCCAGGACATACCTAGCTCTGTATTGGCTACAGTGTGCTGTTGTCGTTATGGTTCTTGGCGTGTTAATTTAAAGAGCTGTCTTGTCACCCCTATTTTGTGACACATTATAATGCCTCTTAGGTTCCTGCCAGCTTCCTTCCTGTAAACTGCTTGGCTTAATGTGAACGTCCATGGGTATGTCTTGGTAATCCTGTGTAGGACATTGAAGCGAGAATTAACACCAAAGACTGGTAAGCATTACGGGCCTTAACCTAAACTCCATCACTGGCAATTTTCAAGTGCAGGTGTATAAACACAAATTGGGAAATTGCAATGGAAAGAGGCATAGATCGCTCAGTGGGCTAATGCATCAATATAACTTGTTTAATCTTTGGGTTGCAGGTTCAAATCCCAACAGGGTTGACTCGGCCCTTCATCCTTTTGAGGTAGATAAAATGAGTACCATTAAGTTGGGTAATGGTAACATCACCTGGATGTTGGATAAGGTAAAATCCCCAGGACGAACTTGAAAACCAGAGAAATCTGAATGTACCTTTCCTGGTTAACTACTTTATGTAGTAGCAAGTAACTGAGGTGACAGCTGCTTAAATCTGTACAACTCTATACTTGAACTGTAGTTTTCTATTTAAACTGACCATTTATGTTCCCCATCCCGTGTAAATTCTGCAGCAAACCCTGGTAATCGGTACTGCTTTCCACACCTCCATCAAATGTTACAAAGAGTCTCAAGCAGTACAATCAAAGGACCATATCTGTGGGTCTGAATGCATGTGCACATTCTGAGAAGATGGTAATTACTATATAAAACTATGAATGGTACAGGGATGGCCAACCTCATAAAAAGCTGGAAAAGCTTTTTCTTTTGCCAGTGATGACAAACATTTTGCATAGAATTAACACTTGGGTAGTATAAAACAGCGTTCCGTTTGTCAAATGACACTTGTGCCAGTGGTGTAATTAAACCCTGGCATAAACCAAGTTTGTGCAGTGTTTAAAGCTGAAACATTGCAAATGCAGACTCCTGCTGTCATGACCATTCTAAAAGCTGTATTGCTCATGGTAGTTGGATATCTTTTAATTAATTCTACATGACCTGGCTAGCACAAACCTATGCCCCAGGTCCACTGGCTTATTCTAGTGTACACAATGAGCTAAATTCGTATTAATTTTGTCAGCTAGCAATTTTAGTTGATTAAAATTTTTGAGCTTTAGTCGACTAATAGATTAAAACATTTCATATTACTAAAATGGCTTTAATACAGGAAAAATAGAGTTACGGCGCACTCAGACTTCTGAAAATACGTAACTACGGCTACTATAAAACGCCTATCTAAGAGAATATGGCCATATGATGTTAAGCCCACCACTGCTTCAAAGTATCCCAATATCAGTGGGTCCTACGCTAATTACAAAATGTGGGAGACAAATTAAATAGTACTGGTGCTAAAAACAATCTACAGTGTATTAAATGAATTTCTTTGTAAGAGCAAAGTGAGTATGCAAAAATAAAGAGTGATAAAAGCAATTAAAAACAGTGTAACAACTAAACAAAGTGTTACGGTGCTTGAATGAGTATACTCACATTTGCAGATATCTGTACTGTACGAAGAAAATAATAAGTGACATGACTATACAACTCCTATTTATACACACACCTGTGGCCATCTTTAAAGATGCCTCTGAAGCTGGGTGGGGTGCTTAACCCCAAAGGAATCTGGTCTGGATTCCAAATATGCTTGCACAGAGAAAAGATTGGGGGCACACCCGAGAGATGCATATGGTGGAACTTAATCCCCATATTTATTCTCTTAGGCGTTTTATAGTAGCCTTAGTTATGTATTTTTTTAGAAGTCTGAGTGCGCTGTAACTATTATTCTGTATGAATTTTGGTCACTGCGGCAGCACCTTTCTTGCATAATGCATCTCTCGGGTGTGCCCCCAATCTCTTCTCTGTAAAATGGCTTTAATGTCTTTTATCACTCTTTATTTTTGTATACTCACTTTGCTCTTACAAAGAAATTAATTTAATACACTGTAGCTTGTTTTTAGCACCAGTACTATTTAATTTGTCTCCCACATTTTGTAATTGGCGTTGGACCCACTGACAATGGGATACTTTGAAGCAGTGGTGGGCTTAACATCATATGGCCATACGGTGGAACTAAATCCCCATATTTATTCTCTTAGGCGTTTTATAGTAGCCGTAGTTATGTATTTTTGGAAGTGCGCTGTAACTATTTTTTTTCTGTATTAAAGCCATTTTAGTAATATGAAAGTGGAATTGACCCAAACAAAATATCTTTTAGCTCTTTTCTGACTCGTGGGAAGGACTGACCTCGACTCCCACAAGCCACCCTGTCTCATTTGGTTTCCTAGAAAAAGCTGACTTGGTCTGCACAACAAGGGGGAAACATAGTAACCCATATGCAATCAACCTCCCAGTATTCTTTGCTAGCTCTCTCAGAGACCATTTGTGCTTTAAGAAAGCCAAAGTTAAAAGAGCTAGATTTATCACGGGCAACACCCAAGGTTATATTCCATGGTGTTCAGCATAAATACCAGAAACAGGTTATTCTGAGTACGGGCCAAGACAGATTTCTGTAGATTTACAATAAACCCAAGTTGTGCAAGAGGGAAATTAGGTAATCTCTCTGCTGAACAATCGCATCTACCTCTAAATTGTAAAGGCATAGTAAACCTCTGTCTGACAGATTTGTAATGGCTTTCATTATCCTGTAAAAGGTGTAAGGTGCGTTGAATAGGCCAAACAGCGTTACAGTCCAGTGGTATATCGGTTTCCTCCAGCTGAATCTGAGAAAGCGCCTGTGCTTCTTGGCTATAGGAACTGAATGTTGAGGTTTAATTTTATACAGAAAACGTTCCTCTGGGAAGTTTGTTAAACATTCCATCCTGAATCAATTCCTTTTTTTTTTTTTTTTTTTTTCTTTTTTTAGAAAAGTGTTCAAAGCCTTGACATTCAGTACTGGTCTCCATGAACCATATGATTTTTGAATCGGGAACAAGGGACTGGTCCAACCTATAATTTATATATTTGCCAATTCTATTTTCCCTTGAGCTAATGGAAAGGAAAGAGAGGTATCTAGAAATGGATTCACCTCTGCCCAGAGTCTGACTCTGGAATGGAAACCAAATAAGAGGGAGTTGTAAACCTCTTTTGAAAATCTGAAGCACCCATTTGTCTGAGGTTATATCTGACCAATTTTAAGGGATATGAGAGAAACCGCTTATTTGATTGCATGGGTCTTCTTTTTCCAGATGAGCTCCTCTGATAATCCCTGATTCCTGGCTAATCATGGCAGCATTACTTATGGGTAGCTCCGCCCCAATCAGGAACAGGACAGGACAAAATCAATTAATCAGACCAGACTGGGTATAAAAGGTCCCTCCTTCTATCCCACAGTCTTTTTTCCTGTCCTTTCAGGACACACAGGATATTTTATTTTGGGCCACCTTCCCATGTGTACCATGGGCCTCCAGATGAAGTTCAGCCTCTCTTCATCTGAAGAACTCCGTAATCAGCCTGCACGGGCAGGACTAACTGAGTTTAGTACAGATTAGTATCTGTACTAAATTGGGAGAAATTATTCTACTAATTTATGATGGGTCGGCTGTTGCCTTAAAAATTCCCCTTATGGCATCAAATAACCCCCCTGATCTGAGGACAGAGTTTTGGAGAAGCTAGGGCAAGTCTTACTTACTGGTAATATTTTCTGCTTTCTTTGCTGGTTAGCTGCTTGAAATATCTGCTCCAGCAAAATCTTTCTTTTCTGGCTTCATTCTGTTGCTTCCTGCTTGAATCTTCTGCTTCTGCAGCATCCTGGCTGGCAGCGGTTGTGTTTTCATCCGATTTCCCCCTCTTCTCTGTTCGGAATACCAGCGCAGGCGCAGTACCGGCGGCCGTTCTGCGCATGCGCGGGGAAATTGCGCGCTTAAAGGGATATCGCGCCAAAAATTCTAAAATCGCTCAGAATTGATCCTGGTATCTTCCCTGAGCATCTGGTGTCAAGGAAAGTTGCCTTTTTCGCATAGAATCTGGTTTTAAGGTAAATCTTCTTTCTATATTGATATTTGTTATTTCCTTTTTTCTTAAAGTAAAATTTGTTCTACAATAAGCATATTATTTTCTAGATGGCTTCTCCCTCTGCCTCAAGATCTCGTTCTAGAAGACATAGGTGAGCCGCATATGTTCCTTTTAATTGGAGGGGGGAAAAGAGTGCCATTTCAGGCCTATAATATAGTGTGTGTGTGTGTGTGTGTGTGTGTATATATATATATATATATATATATATATATATATATATTGTAGTAAATATAAGTCAATCCCTGAATTCCCCGCCTTAAAAGCATGGGAAAGAGATTTACAAATTACTATTACGAGAAATGAATGGCTTAAGGCCAATAAAGCAGTAATGAAAGCTTCACACTGCCTAAATTTATCTGAAAGTCATTATAAGGTTATCAATAGATGGCATTACGTTCCAGCTAAATTAACAAAAATATATCCAGGAACACAATATCTTTGCTGGCGTTGCGCCTCATTGAGAGCAGATTATGTTCATATATGGTGGTCATGCCCGATTATATCTCCACTATGGCAAAAGGTAGTGAAATTCTGCAGGGAAGAAATAGAGGTAGATCTTGATTTTACTTGTAGTTCTATGATATTACATTTGGGTTGGTCTACAATTCCAAAGGATAAAAAATAATTAATTGTCCATATTCTCATAGAAACTAAAGCTACTCTTGCAAGATTCTGGAAAACTCCAGACTCCCCGACTTGGGAGCTGTTAAAACAGCAGGTCCTGAATAATTGCAAAATGGAAATAGGGATATTAAGACAAGAACACTACTTTAATCCGCGAATTGAACAATGGCAGAAATGGATTATAAAACTAGGTAGAAGAAATGAGTCTTAATTTATACTAGGACTTACATGCAGCGGAATTGCGGTTGGGTGGTCAACCCTGTGCATTCATTTTTAAGATATCCATGGTTATATGGAACCTGATTAGTAGATAGAATGACTGATGAGTGTTGCCTTTCAGGTTCTTAAGACTGACTCGGGACCAACCCTCGGCGAGTTTTTTTTTTTTTGTTTTTTTTTCTTCCCTCTGTCTAGGTTTTGTTACTGTAAGGCTAGGGTAAGTTGGTAAATTCATGGCAATGCAGAAATATATAAGGAAGGGACTTAAAACGAAGAGTAATGAGAAAGGGAGAAGAAGAAGGAGGGAAAGAGAAAAGAAAAGGAAAGGGCCCTTAGAATTTATTACATATATTTAACTTCTTCCTCTTTGGTCTGAAAACTGCCAAATTATGATTGAACTGTAATAATTTTATACATACCCTATGTCATTTTATTCTTATTGTGTAAATGTTTAATGTTTAATCTATGTTGAAAAAAAAAGAAATATATTGTATATTGGCCTCTATTGCAGCCCAGAAAAATCGCAAGAGAATTCTCCCAAGAAATATCGAGAAAAATCTAACAGATGTGTGAACTGCAACCTAGTGGCTCCTCCGGGGAATAATCTGTGCAGATCTTGCCTGACGGAAGCAGCGAAAGAAAGTTCCCCACAGGCCGACTTAAAGAAATGGATATCTGAAGCAATTGCTGAAGGGTTTAAATCCTCAAGTAAGATGACTATCTCTAAGCGTCCCAGAGTAGAAAACTATATGGAATCGGAAGAGGAATCTGATATCATAGAAGACTATTCAGAGGAAGAAGAGGACGAGTGTGACTCAAAATCACTGGATTCCAGGTCTGTAGATAAACTAGTTTTTCTTATTAGAGACACGTTGAGAATTCCTGAAGAAATCAGGGAAAAGAAGGAGTCTGACAGATATTTTGAAGATCTGAAGCCTAACAGACCCACTTTTCCAGTTCATTCGGCCATCAAGGAGGTCATAGAGGAAGAATGGAATAGACCGGAGAGGAAGGTAACTTTAAAGAGCAAAATTCCTAGATTATACCCGTATGCACCTGAGGACTGCAAATCATGGAGTTCAGTTCTGAAAATCGATGCAGCAGTCATTCACATGGCAAAAAGAACGACCCTTCCCATTGATTCAATGGCATATTTGAGGGAGCCAATGGAAAAGCGATTGGACGCTGACCTGATTAAAGCATACCTGGCCTTGGGATCAGCATTACATCCAGCCATTGCCCTTACCACCTTGTCCAGAGCTCTTAAGATTTGGGGGGATAATCTAGAAGAAGATATCACCAGGGGAATCCGTAGAGAACACCTCATGGAGGGCCTTAAAGATTTAAAGCTGGCCACAGAATTCTGTTCTGAAGCTTCCCTGGATCTTACTAAAATGGTAGCTAAAAGTATGGCGCTGTCTGTAGCCTCTAGGAGAGCGTTATGGCTTCACTCTTTGGGTGCAGATTACGCTTCTAAGGCCTCTCTATGTGCGCTCCGTTTTCAAGGTGAACTACTATTTGGCAAAGTCTTGGAAGATGCTATCCACAAAGCAGCAGATGGGAGAAAGGCTTTTCTTCCCCAAGGGAAGAGAAAATTTAGTGCTTCCTACTGGAAGGATAAAAAATTCCGAGACCGATCCTTTCGAGATGTCAGAGCATACAGGCCCAGAAGAGAATATTCCAGGAATTCTAACTGGAGAAACTATCAGTCCTCTTCGTCAAAACCGGTTAGAGGAAGAGGATCTAGACCAGCTAATAAAAACTTCTGAACGTTTGCTGGCCCGGCCAGATGTTATAGGAGGCAGACTTCGCTTCTTTTATCCGGTTTGGGCCAGAAGTATTCAAGATTCCTGGGTTCTTTCTATCCTCATGGAAGGATACAAGATAGAATTCCCCTTTCGAACCTCCTTTGTCCGTTCAAGAGTGGCAAAAGGAAGAAAAGAAGCTGCTCTGAACTATATCATCTCTCAACTTCTTCGGACTCAGGTCATAGAGGAAGTCCGTTACGAAGAACGTTACAGAGGCCAATACTCTTCGATATTTTTGGCCCCAAAACCTCTGGGGAAATGGCGTCTAATTCTGGACCTAAAAGTTCTGAACACATTTTTGGTACCGAGAACGTTCAAAATGGAGTCCATTACCACAATCCTGCCCAATATAAAGACAGGGGACTGGATGACTTCCATCGATCTCAAGGACGCTTACTATCAGATACCTATTCACATCAGTCATCGCCGGTTTCTGAGGTTTTGGATTTCGGGGTATCATTACCAGTTCAAGGGACTTCCTTTCGGCTTAAGTCTAGCGCCCAGAACATTCACGAAAATTCTGGTTTCTCTGGTGGCCTTTATAAGGACACAGAAAATCGAACTTTTTGATTATCTGGACGATTTTCTGATTGTAGGTCCATCCAGTCAGATAGTAGATGTCCACACGGCGATAACCATCAAATGCCTTCAAGATCATGGTTGGCTGATAAACCCCAAAAAGAGTTCCTTGGTGCCTTCTCACAAAATGATTTTTCTGGGAGCAAATATAGACTCGGTGAATGGCCTAGTCTCTCTGTCTACAGACAGGAAAGAACGTATAGTGAAGAAGATCAGAAGTCTGCGTCTACAGTCATTCGTCACAGCAAGAGAGTTCATGAGCCTGTTAGGGTCTCTTACTTCCACAATAGGCCTAGTGAAATGGGCCCAGTGGAGGATGCGACCCATTCAGAGGCATTTTCACTTACAGTTCAAGGCAAACTCCGGGAATTGGGATCAAAAGATTCATTCACTCCCGAGGATTTCGAGAGAGCTATGTTGGTGGACAAAAGAAGAACACCACCTTCGTGGGTTTCCACTGGAAGAACCAGTTTGGATGACCATAACAACAGATGCCAGCCTCCTGGGATGGGGAGCACACTTGAACGACTCTTGGATTCAAGGAGCTTGGTCATGGAAGGAGGCAAAACTCCATTCAAATTCGAGAGAAATGAGAGCGGTTCTCAAGGCGTTAATAGGGTTCCGTCTTTTAATAAGAGAGGCCTGGGTGAGGATACATACAGACAACAGAGCAGTGGCGTCCTACATAAATCATCAGGGAGGCACTCGAAGCTATGCTCTGCTGATGGAATTGTCCCCGATAATGAGGTTCGCGCAACGGCATCTACAAGGCCTAAAAGCAGTTTATCTTCCAGGACCAGAAAATTTTCTGGCAGATTACCTCAGCAGAACCAGGATTCTCCAAGGAGAATGGAAACTGCACCCGGAATTGTTTCACTTGATCACCCTTCATACCACATGGCTTCATACCACAATTCTCAGGTGAAGAGGTTTTACTCCCTTCATGCGGATCATCGAGCACAAGGACAGGATGCCCTGTCTCTTCCGTGGGATTTCGATCTGGGGTATGCGTTCCCTCCCCTACCAATGATCTACCGACTGCTGAGAAAAATATGTAAGGAAGGCCTCAAAGTCATTGCCATCATCCCATTCTGGCCACGCAGGCCTTGGTTTCCCTTGCTAAACAAGATGAGACTGGAACCTCCTTGGCCTCTTCCTCTCAGACCGGACATCTTGACTCAGGGACCAGCTGTTCATCCCAACCCCAGCCAGCTGAAATTGGGGGCATGGCTCTTGAAAAGGAGAGACTTCTAGCTCAAGGGATCTCTGAAGCTGTGGTGTCTACTCTCCTTAAATCCAGAAAGGTGTCTACTTCTTCCTGCTACCATAAGATATGGGAAGTTTTTCGTTCCTGGTCTCAAGTTAATAATGTGAATTTTCTTCAGCCATCTAACATCAATGTTCTACATTTCCTTCATACAGGTCTGGAGAAGGGGCTGAGTCTTAGTACTCTAAAAGTACAAGCTTCGGCTTTGTCTGCTCTCTGCAACAAATCTTGGGCATCGGATCCTCTGGTTTCTAGATTCTTTAAAGCTACAATCCGTATAAGGCCACCTAATAGGAACTACTCCCCTCCGTGGAATTTACCTATGGTACTGGAAGCGTTGTCTGAAAACCCTTTCGCTCCTTTGGATGAGCTGGGCATTGTCTTGCTTACCTATAAGACATTATTTCTGGTGGCTGTTACTACTGCAAAGCGCATGTCTGAAATTCATGCTTTATCCTGCGATGAAAATAACTTTCAAGTGTTCCATGACAGGGTGATCTTGAGACCCAGACAAGAGTTTCTGCCTAAAGTTGTCTCGAATTTCCACATCCTACAGGAAATTGTTATTCCGTCCTTTAATCCATCTCCTTCTACTCCAGAGGAAGTGAAACTTCATGAATTGGATGTCAGGCAGTGCCTACATTGAGGTTTGTACTATCTTTCGGAAGTCTCAACAGTTGTTTGTTCTTCCAATTGGTCCCAGGAGAGGGGAGGCAGCCTCTACTTCCACCTTGAGACATTGGATTTCCAATACCATAGTCAAGGCTTATCAGTTGAAAGACCTGGCTCCTCCTAGTAGGATCAAATCACACTCTACGAGGGCCTTAGCAACGTCATGGGCTAACTGGGCAGAGGTTCCATCTGACGACATCTGTAAGGCAGGTACGTGGTCTTCTCCTCTCACTTTCATCAAACACTATAAACTGGATTTGGCTTCTTCCTCTACGTCCTTTGGTAGAGGTGTTCTGTCCTCTGTTGAATCTATCTAAATTAAACTTATTTCAGCATCATCTGGTTGGGTGTATTTGTTTTTTTCCCGCCCTATGGTGAAGCTTGGGTATTACCCATAAGTGATGCTGCCATGATTAGCCAGGAATACGGAAAATTTTATCATACTTACCGTAATTTTCTTTTCCTGGCTATTATTCATGGCAGCATCAGCGAACCCCCCCTTGTTTTTGTTATTAGCTTTGGGACTAGACTGTGGGATAGAAGGAGGGAGGGACCTTTTATACCCAGTCTGGTCTGATTAATTGATTTTGTCCTGTCCTGTTCCTGATTGGGGCGGAGCTACCCATAAGTGATGCTGCCATGAATAATAGCCAGGAAAAGAAAATTACGGTAAGTATGATAACATTTTCTTTTTTTTTTTTTTTTTTTTTCTTTTCTTTTTATTGTATAAAAGTTTTAACAATTGCATGTGAGGTACCCCAAAGGCAATCCTCCAGCACATTGAAACAGCCAGACACAAAGATATATGTTAAAACACGACAAATTAAACAAGCAAAAAAAATAAATAAATTTTATAACCAAAAAAAAAACACACCATGACTATTGAAGGCATACATATGCTGGCAATATATTGTAATATAGACACTATGTAGAATTAAACACCGAAGGTTTCCACAAAGAAAGTGCAGTGTTCCATTGAAAACCATCATACACATATGTATATTGCAATCGCGCTACATTTGTCCACTGCCAACCGCTATCTGATGGAATTCGCACCAAGAATTTCCATGGTATAGCTGTTATATTGATAAACATAAAAAAAAAAAAAAAAATAATAATAATTTAGACTACAAAAAAATTACATTCTCTGAGACTCGATATGGGGGAAGCACAATCCGTTATCATATATTCTGTTTATTTGTCCAGGGTGACCATAGTTTGGCCACATCTCTAGTACCAAAAAAGGGGTTTGATTCCATCCTGTACTGATAATCTATTTGCTCCATAATATTGTGCCATATTAATGGGATAGAGGATTTCCAGGCCCTAGCTATACATATTTTAATGGCAAAAAATATATGGGTCAAAAGATATTTTTGATATTTATCTTGCGAAGGGAAACCAATATTAAAGAGAAAGAGTTGAGGGCTAATTTCTTTTATCTCCCTAAAAATAGAATTAATAAAGCCAAGCATTTGAATTTTTATATTATTAAGACCCCGACACTCCCACCATATGTGATATATAGTACCCTCCTCGTTTCCACATCTCCAACAGTTCCTAGAATATACAGATGATATTTTATATAATCTAGCCGGTACCATATACCACCTATATATTATCTTTAAGTGTGTTTCATAGAGAGAGACGCTATGTATACAACGCTTAACTAGGAGTGTAGCATTGGTCCATTCCAAAAGTGGAAAGGATTCCCCAATATCTTGTTCCCATTTAACAAAAGAGGTAGCATGAGAATCTTGTTCCATTGATTCTAGCAATTTAGTAAATCTAGAGATCCCTCCCTTCTTTTTATATAATACAATAAGGGGATTAACATTGTGGTCCTTAAGTATGGTCCTAGATAATAGAAAATTCTTAATCCTTAGATATTGAAAGAGATCTCTAGGGGGAAGATTATACTTTTCTTGCAATTGTGTAAATGGGATGGGTTTAAGTCCATCCCACAAATCCGAGATCTTCACTATACCTAGGTGTGTCCAAGATTGGACATTTATATTATCCATTGTATATTGTAGGACCACTAATGGAACCCTATATAATAATTTATCTTCTAGCTTCAATTTTTTATTTAGGATTTTGGAGGTATTGATCATATCTACCAATATACGATTCGAAAGATACTTGGTATCCAGATCACCCAAATTCAACATACCCATCCAAAAGAGAACGAACAGTTTATATCTAGGGCTATCCTCCTGTTCTAAAGTAAGCCACGATTTATATCCCTGTTCCATGTCTAGCCACTGTAAAAGATGAGTCGCCATACATGCTTCATGGATTTTATCTACATCTGGAAATGCTATTCCTCCCTTCTGATAGCTCCTTCGAAGAGTGTCAAAAGCTATCCTAGGTGGTTTATTTGCCCAAATACATTTGGAAATCATGATTTGAAAACGATTAAGGATACCTTTCCCCAGTCTATAAGGAATTGCCCTAAGATAATAAACGAGTTTAGGTATCAGGAATGCCTTGATCATATTTAATCTTCCTATCCATGAGGACTCAATCTTCCTCCATTTGTCTACCAATTGTTGCAAATCTCTTAGTAATTTATCGTAATTTTTTGTATCGTCCTCTCTATATCAAAAGATATTTTAATCCCCAAATAACCAATAGTGTCTTTTGCCCATAAGATTTGGAAATGTGCAGTCAGATGATCTTTCTGAGCCTCAGATAAAAAAGAGGCTAAGATTTGAGTTTTTTTCATATTGACCTTATAGTTTGAGAAACTACTATAGATGGATATAACATCCAATACCGATGGAATTGAGACCATCGGATCCGTCAAGGTAAGGAGTACATCATCTGCAAAAAGGGAAACCTTGGTTTCCCCATTAAGAGACTTAACCCCCCTTATATTATTATCCTGTCTGATCAAGGTGGCCAAGGGTTCAATTGTAAGAATATATAGCAGGGGAGCCAAAGGGCAACCCTGTCTAGTACCATTTTTGACCTCAAAATGGTCAGACTCAACGAAATAATTAATGATGAGTATGATAACATTTTCCGTATTGTCTTGACCATGATGATGAAAGTAGGCTTGCTGAGATGCTCTACAGGGCGATCCTCAAGCCCTGAAGGTCCGAAAGGGCTTCTTGTAACCTGGGAAGTGCTACTTTAATTCAGAGAAAGATCTCCTAACCTTATATCGGCCTTCTACCTCTTGTTTAAAAGAGGGGCCAAATAGAAAAGTCTTCCAAATTAGGAAACTTTTGTGACTTAGCTCAGACATACCAGCGGCATGCAGCCAACGGGTTCTGCAAATGTTGCAAATCTAATTTAAGGATTGTCCAATCATAAGCACAGCTCTGCTGGAAGCTTTCAATAGGGCCATCTTAGAAGCCAAGACAGTTGATACAGAAGGGATATGAGAGGATCCCTTTCTCTCTGCCTTCTCTAATATAAGTAAAAGGGGGCCCAGAGCATCCACAATCTTAAACTGTGTATTGCGAAACGTCTGATACATGGAATCCGCAGAAAAATTGCTTCCAGTAATAGATAACAGTGCTAGTTTAACTTCATGAGCCATTTAAAGGGACACTCCAGGCACCCAGACCACTTCTGCTCATTGGAGTGGTCTGGGTGCCAACTCCCACTACCCTTAACCCTGCAAGTGTAATTATTGCAGTTTTTCATAAACTGCAATATTTACATTGCAGGGTTAACTCCACCTCTAGTGGCCGTCTATTAGACAGCCACTAGAGGTCACTTCCTGGGTTCTAGCACAGGTTTCCTGTGCTAGAGCGTCGCTGGACGTCCTCACGCTGTGTGAGGACCTCCAGCGTCGCTCAAAACCCCATAGGAAAGCATTGAAATGATTTTTCAATGCTTTCCTATGGGGAGACTTAATGCGCATGCGCGGCATTTCCGCGCATGCGCATTAGGTCTCCTCGGCCGGTGAGCGAGATTAGTCTCGCCCACCGGCCGACGTAATCATTAGGAGGAGCGTCGCGGAGGCGGAGACAGCGGCGAGGGACATCGCCGCTGTCCCAGGTAAGTGACTGAAGGGGTTTTCACCCCTTCAGTAACCGGGGATTGGTGGGTGGGAGGGAGAGGGACCCTCCAGTGCCAGAAAAACGGATCGTTTTTCTGGCACTGGAGTTTCCCTTTAACCCCTTAAGGACCAAACTTCTGGAATAAAAGGGAATCATGACGTGTCAGGCACGTCATGTGTCCTTAAGGGGTTAAGCCTGAATATCAGGGACACAAATATTGTTTCTAAGGAGCAGATCTTCCTCTTTAACTAGCGGGGATCTGAAAGCTAGTTTGGCAAAATCCCTGACTTCTGATTCTTGCTCTATGGCTCCTCTAGAATGGAACAATTTTGATGGGAGCACATTATCTAAAAGGCTCACCCTAGCCACTGGAATGTTGCTCAACTTCAGTTCAGTGGAAGCTTCAGAGCGAACCACCTCCTCAGACTCCCAATCAATCCCAGGTGATCCCTGTATGGACAGGGGACTGGCTTAGGGAGGATTAATGAGCAAACACTCTTGAGGAAGACGGTGAGGGACAGAGCACTCAAAAGACTCTTTTCCCTTTTCTGTAAGGTACTTAGAAACTTCAAACGAGGAAAACACACATTTTAGGATGTACTGTCCCTTTAATTAATCGACTACTGAAACGAGAGCTAGGGAAAGAGGGACCAAATTCATTTTCCTCACCAGAACTTGAGGAAGGATTTAACTTAAACCATATCCTTTTCTGAAGATGGATCCCTGGCAAGGAAAGCTCTCTTATGGAGCTTTGTGACGTTGATGGGGATGTCTCTTGGAAAGACAAAGACAAAAGGGAGCTATCAATGGCTGCAACCAGATTTCTGAAAAGGCAGGCTGTGATAAACCCTTGAGTGACTGAAAAAGACCTGCAGCAAGAGTTGGTGGCAACCAGGCACTGAAGTTTCAGTGAGTAAAATAAGGCTAACTGCAGAAGATTTCCATGCCATAACTCCAAGACGTAAACCACTACTGACCCAAAAGCACAAGAAAAGTTGGCTCCAATATGCTCAAAATCATATAAATAAGCCAAAGAAGTTTTGGGATACTGTTCTGTGGAGCAGTAAAACACAACTGGAACTTTTCGGCCCAATTAATCAGCGGTATGTCTGGAGGAAGAAGAGTGAAGCAAACGGTGAAAAGAATACTCTGCCTACAGTTAAGCATGGAGTTAGCTTGGTGATGCTCTGGGGATGCTTTGCATCCTCTGGCACTGGAAACCTGCAGCTTGTGAAAGGCAAGATGGATTCATTGACATATCAGGAAATTGTAAGAGTGTAACGGTTTCCGGCATGGGAGTACACGTGACCGCACCCCATTCAGTGTGGTCACACTAGACATCCCTCACACTTACTCCAGTTCTCGACGACCAAACACCGCTGCCTGCAGGGCCGGACTGGCCCATCGGGATACCGGGAAATTTCCCGGTGGGCCGCATTAAGCTGGGGCTGGGCTGACAGCCCTAATAATTATTGTGATCAATCCTCCCCTCGGACTGTGCCAGCCTGTCAGTCTGAGGGGAGGAAGGAGGGAGGAGCTGGGGCTGGTGTGGCTGCCAGCGGCCACAGGGAGACCTGTCAGTCTCCCTGCACAGTCTGAAATAATTTCGGTTGCATGCCCCCACCCCCAAAACGGAAGCTCCGCCTCCCGCCCACAAGCTCCGCCCCCACGCATGTTACTAGGAAGCTGCCCACAGGACCAAGAGGGAACTAAAAGGTATTTACTTTTGTACAGCCCCCTACCCACCATTCAGACCCCCCCACCTCACTGCCCCCCTACCCACATCAGAGGCCCCCTACCCACTATAATGCCCCCCTACCCACCTCACTGCCCCCCTACCCACCTCACTGCCCCCTACCCATTATACTACCCCCTGCCCACATCACAGCCCCCCTACCCACATCACAGCCCCCCTTCCCACTATACAGCCCCCTACCGACCTCACAGCCCCCCTACCCACTATACAGCCCCTCTACCCACTATACAGTCCCCTACCCACTATACAGCCCCCAACCCTCCTCACAGTCCCCCTACCCACTATACGGCCTCCTACCCACCTCACAGCCCCCCTACCCACTCACAGTTCCCCCACGCACCATATATATATATCTAATATGGTGGGTAGGGGAACTGTGAGTGGGTAGGGGGGCTGTGAGGTGGGTAGGAGGCCTTATAGTGGGTAGGGGGACTGTGAGGAGGGTAGGGGGCTGTATATATACATACCAATAATATGTAAGGCATATATGTATATGTATGCATGTCTTGCCACCCCAGATGATTTAGTAATATACACACATAATATATATATATACGTGTTTATATATTACTCAATTATCTTGGGTGGCAACACATAACCATACGTATTACATGTGACAATCAGGGCCGCCACCAGAAATGTTGGCTCAGGGTCAATGTTGGCCCCTGGGGCCCGCCTCCAAATACCGCCCACAGGGTCAGCCTCCAAATACCGCCCACAGGAATACACACACAGACACAAACACACACATTGATACAAAAGGACACAGATACATACTAACAGACACACATACTGAAACAGACACACTCATACAGGCATACATACTGACTCACACATACTGGGACATACACACATATACAGACACACAGGCATACATAGTGACACAGACACATACTAACATACATACAGACACACATGCATGAGGACATAAAGACACATACATACACACTGACATACACTCATACAGACATACTGACAGACATACAGACCCTGATATACATACATTCAGACAGACAGACATATATACAGACATCCATACACACATACACACAGCCATACGTTCATAATGATATACATAGACATACAGACAGCCATACATACAGACAGACAGCCATAGAAATACACACACACACACACACACAAAGCTCATTTTCCAGCCACCCTCCTGTTTCTTACCTTGTCTTTGCAGGAGGGTGGCTGGGGCTGATAGGAGTAGTCGGCTGACTCTCCCTCAATGCCGCGCGCGCTGCTCCCGTGCGGAGTGAGCTGGGAGGACGTGACACTTGCTGCGGCTGCTTTTTTTAAAATTTTTTTTTTTTTTTTTTTTTTTTTTTTTAAGGGGCCCGGTCGCGCTATACCACAGCCAAGGCGCTGACCGGGCCCCTGAAGATATAGGGCCCATCGGTGGCCCTAAGTGCGTGGGCCACCCGATGGGCCCCATCAGCGTGCGGGCCCCGGTGCAAGTGCAAGTTCCGCCGCTACACGTGGGGCCCGGGCCGCAGGGCCCATGACAACCATCATGGTTGTCACCCCCTGATGGCGGCCCTGGTGACAATACATGGCGTAGTGACTTATGGGGCTGGCATTAATTTTTTTTCCAGGGCTGCTTTGTATCCCCAGTCCGGCCCTGAATCCATCCACCTCACAGGTATGGCATATCAAGATGCTGATTAGACAGCATGAATTTTGCACAGGTGTGCCTTAGGCTGGCCACAATAAAAGGCCACTCTAAAATGTTCAGGTTTACTGTATTGGGGTGGTCCGTAAACCAGTCAGTATTTGGTGTAACCACCATTTGCCTCACACAGTGCCACACATGTCCTTCGCATAGAGTTGATCAGGCTGTTGATTGTGGCCTGTGGAATGTTGGTCCATTCCTCTTCAATGGCTGTGCGAAGTTGCTGGATATTGGCAGGACCTGGAACACGCTGTTGTATACACTGATCCAGAGCATCCCAAACATGCTCAATGGGTGACATATCCGGTGAGTATGCTGGACAGCCTCCAGGAATTGTGTACAGATCCTTGCAACATGGGGCCTTGCATTATCATGCTGCAACATGAGGTGATGGTTGTGGATGAATGGCACAACAATGGGCCTCAGGATCTCGTCACGGTATATCTGTGCATTCAAGATACCATCAATAAAATGCATCTGTGTTTGTTGTCCATAACATACACCTGCCCACACCATAATCCCACCACCACCAAAGGCCACTCGATCCAAAACGTTGACATCAGCAAACCGCTCACCCACACAACGCCATACAAGCCATCTGCCATCTGGGGATTCATCCGTGAAAAGAAAACCTCTCCAAAGTGCCAGACGCCATCGAATGTTATTTGCCCACTCAAGTCGGTTACGACGACGAACTGCAGTTAGGTCGAGACCCCAATGAGGACAACAAGCATGCAGATGAGCTTCCCTGAGACGGTTTCTGACAGTTTGTGCAGAAATTCTTTGGTTATGGAAAACGATTGTTGAAACAGCTGTCTGGATGGCTGGTCTCAGGCAATCTTGGAGTTGAAGATGCTGGATGTGGAGGTCGCGGGATGGTGTGGTTACAAGTGGTGCAGTTATGAGGCTGGTTGGATGTACTGCCAAATTCTCTGAAACACCTTTGGAGATGGCTTATGGTAGAGAAATGAACATTCAATTCAAGGGCAACAGCTCTGGTGGACATTCCTGCAGTCAGCATGCCAATTGCACGCTCCCTCAAAACTTGTGACATCTGTGGCATTGTGCTGTGATAAAACTGGCAATTTTAGAGTGGCCTTTTATTGTGGCTAGCCTAAGGCACACATGTGCAATAATCATGCTATCTGATGAGCATCTTGATATGCCACACCTGAGAGGTGGATGGATTATCTCGGCAAAGGAGAAGTGCTCACTAACACAGATTTAGACATATTTGTGAACAATATTTGATAGAAATAGGCCTTTTGTGTACATAGAAAAAGTCTTAGATCTTTAAGTTCAGCTCATGAAAAATGGGGGCAAAAACAAAAGTGTTACATTTATAATTTTGTTCAGTGTATAAGATTTTATATTTTGCCTAGTAGTGATTTAGTACACTGCGCACCAACTCACCACTATCTGTTTTACCTAAATCTTATTACCAGGATTTTATTTTTGGTTCCTGCAATCTGCAACTACAGTTTTTTCTGTTTATTTTGTGCCACCTTATTTATATATACGTATACAAGTCCTTATACCTAAAAGAATCTTCTAAGATCGAGCCTTCTAATTCTAGCCTTTCTTTTTGGCATGTCAGAAGGAACAGAGCATCTTTTCCACTTCTCGGTACCATAAAGAACCTTATTATGAAGGAATGGATCTACACTGAAAAAAGCTTTTCAACACAACAGTATCTTGCATCTTTATCCATGGGGATTTTAGATGCTGGGGATTGGGACTCTGCTCCTAAGTGGACGATGCAGTCCAAAAAGAGTGCTTCCATCCTCCTCAGGTCCAGTGCTACTTTCCTCATTCTGAAGGTTTGGATATTGAAAAGAAGGGCTTAAATATGAGGATTTCTTAGCTGCAGTAATTACTAACTTCTGAAGGCCAGGGAAACGCATGTCCTTGACTACCTTTACAGAGTTGGGATGCCTTTCTTCTTGGTCTATTTCTAATTAGATGATCATTCAAATTACTTCTAGAGGTTCTAGAGTTCTTCAATCCAGGACTCATCTAAGACTTAGCCAATCACCTCAGAGGTACGTCTCAGCACTCTCTGATCTCTCTATTCGTAAAAGTGCTTTGATATGGAGGTATCTAAATATCTGTCGGTTGTATTTATGATCCCTCAGTTAACCATCACTCCCCGTTGGATTCTTTCCTGGTATTTAAGTGCTCTGAAATCTTCACCCCTTTTAACAATGAGACTATGTCTCTCCACAATTGCTTAGTATTAAGTTAGCTCTATTGGTGACATTAGCATCAGGCAGAAGGATATCAGGTATTCAAGTACTATTTTGCATAGAACCTTTTACTGTCCTCAAATAAATCCTAAATTTGTTCCTTAATTTAGTCATAAAGTGACCTCTTTTCTCTGTATGAATGTAGAAATTATTCTACCAGCTCTAAAATACTATTGATTAGAATGAAGGCTCACAAATGAAACTTCTCCTCTTGTCCTAGATAGATGTCTTAGAATCTCTTTTTATAGATCTGCTATCTGGCATTCGTCTGTTTATTTTTCTTAAGTGACCTGAAAAGGTCTTCAAGCCTCTATACTACAGTAGTATAGGTTACAGTACATGAAGACCCCTTAGCTTTTCAATAGAGCATGTTCTTCCTCTTAAACGTCAATCACCAAGTTTCCCTAGAACTTATAGGTAAAAAAGCTGATTGGTCCTCAGCCAATACTTGTATCAGACATTTTTTGGGTACATTTGATTTGTTCAATTTGATAATGTGGCGGTAGCAGTTTTTCATTTTCAATGTCCTTATGATTTGTATGTTATCCCTTTGCTTTCAAAATTGGGAATCTTGTGTATTTCTTTCCCTCCCTTGGTTATTTCTGGGGTATTACCCATTGTTGTGCTGCCATGGATATGGCAAGAAAAATGAATTCCTACTTACCGTTATTTTCCTTTCCTGGTCAAAGTTCCCGCCCTGGGATATTGCTGGAAACAAGACTGAAGGTGGGAGAGGTAGGAGGGATAACATACCTTTTTTATGAGGTTCCTGAGTAATTAGGTATAGGGAGGATCTACCCATTGTTGTGCTGCCATGGCCTATGACCAAAAAAAGGAAATTAAGGTAAGTAGGATTACATTTCCTTTATACATATGTGTAATTTCATTCTAACTGTATTTTAAAATATATATATATACATACAGTTGTGCTCAAAACTTTGCATACCCTGGCAGAAATTGTGACATTGATTTTGAAAATATGACTGATCATGCAAAGTAATTTATTTTATTAAAGGATAGTGAGCATATGAAGCCATTTAATGATAATGATACTGATTACAGCAATCACCCAAGTGGCCCTGATCAAAATTTTACATACCCTTGAAAGGTAATTTCCCACACCAGTGGCTTTTAAATTGCAATGCTGTGTATAAATAGTCAATGAGTATGTTTGCTTTCAAGTGGATGCACTGAGCAGGCTAGATACTGCCATGGGCAGCTGAAATTAACTGTCAAAAGACCTGTGTATCAAGGTAATGAAACTTTATAAAGATCAAAAAGGATATAAAAAGTGTCACGTGTTCATCCGCACATAAAAATGTGATTAATTGTATTTACTGTTCTGACAGGAGAGACTACTAGAAACAAGACCAGACGCATGAGTATGCATTTAGCACCTCCAGACCTATTGTTCCTGAAATTCCTGTACAGTCCGAACCCGAACCCATGCAGTTGGGGGTCACTAGACTGTTGGAAGCAGAAAGACAATATAGGAGAGAAGAAGGCCTATGTCTATACTGCGGTAGGAAGGGACATATGAGAAACAATTGTCCCATACGTCCGGAAAACTACCGCACCTAAGCACCTTAAGGGGACAAGTCTTAGGTGTAATGAAAACGTCCTCTGCAAAGAATAAAAATAGGTTTCTCCTTGAGATTTCTATCGCCTTTGACAAAAAGAACTTTTCATGCAAAGCCCTGATGGATTCAGGTGCTGCTGGAAACTTCATCGATGTTCAATTTGTCAAGGATAATACTATACCTATCAAGGAGAGACTATCACCCCTAGCTGTTGAAGCTATTGATGGGAGACCACTCTCACAACCATTGATAACGCATGAAGCCTTACCCATTAATATTTCCATTGGTGCCTTACATAAGGAAGAGATTACATTTCAGGTGATTGCATCTCCTTCTTGTCCTATCATATTAGGATTCCCATGGCTTAGCAAGCATAACCCTCATATTGACTGGGCTAATGGGGAAATATTAGAATGGGGTAAGGATTGTAATGAAAGGTGTATATTGCATGTCACCAAAAGAGTGGGCACTATTGAATTACCCACTAGTACACCTCAAAATCCCAAGATCCCTATATAATACCAAGACATTAAAGAAGTATTCAGCAAGACTCAGTCTAATACTCCACCTCCTCACAGACCATATGACTGTTCCAGTAACTTACTACCAGGCGCTATGCCACCTAAGGGAGCAGTCTTTGCTCTATCTCCTCAGGAGAGTAGTGTAATGGAGGAATATATTGAAGATTCATTGAATAAAGGCCATATAAGAAAAGCATCCTCACCTGGTGGTGCAGGATTCTTTTTTGTATCTAAAAAGGATGGTGAGTTGCGCCCATGTATCGATTACAGGGCATTGAACAAAATCACCATTAATAACGCCTACTCCATTCCTCTTATTGCTGAATTATTTGACAGACTCCAGGGCGCTAAAGTGTTTACTAAGCTTGACCTTAGAAGCGCTTACAATTTAGTGAGAATTAAGGAAAACCACGAGTGGAAGACTGCATTTAATACCAGAAGTGGACACTATGAATATCTAGTGATGCCATTCGGGTTGTGCAACGCTCCAGCGGTTTTACAAGATTTCATTAACAGTGTACTCAAAGATTACATTTACTTGTTTGTCTTGGTCTATCTGGATGATATCCTTATTTATTCTCCTGACCTCCAGTCTCACCACGATCACGTTAAACAAGTTCTCCAAACCTTGTTAAAAAAAAAAACTTTATTGTAATTTGGAAAAATGTATCTTTGATTAGTCTGAAGTACAGTTTTTAGGATATAATATTTCTGCCTCTGGGTTTCAGATGGATCCTAAAACACTAGAGTCTGTTCTACAGTGGCCTTTACCCACTGGGTTGAAAGCCATTCAAAGGTTCATTGGTTTAGCCAATTATTACAGAAGATTTATAAAGGGATTTTCTTCAGTAATAGCTTCTATCACCAATATAACACGCAAGGGGGCTTATAGTATGATATCGTCTAAGGAGGCTATTGAAGCCTTTGAAACTCTCAAACAGCGGTTTTCCTCCGCTGACATATTAATACATCCAGACACCAGTAAGCCTGTAATACTGGAGGTTGATGGTTCAGAGACAGGGGTAGGGGCAGGAAACTCCGTTACATTCTTGTGGTTACTTTTCTAGAAAGTTGTCTCCTGCTGGGTGCAATTACGATATTGGCAATAGAGAATTGTTGGCCATTATTCTAGCTCTCAAGCAGTGGCGACATCTTTTAGAGGGTTCCAAGGACCCAATTTTGATCATTACTGATCACAAAAACCTGCTAAGCGATTATCTTCTAGACAAGCTGGGTGGTCTCTATTTCTTTCTCGCTTTAATTTTCATATCACTTATAGACCTGGTTCTAAAAATGTCAAGGCCGACGCCTTGTCCAGGCAGTTTGATACTGAGGCTATACTAGAGCAAGAAACGTCCCATATCATTCCCCTGGAATGTATCATTGCATCCACTGTCCTTTCATTGTCCTCTCCACTGCTTGGCTCCATCATGGAGGCTCAGTCTCAGGCGCCCTGCGGTAAACCTCAGGACAAACTGTTCGTTCCATTGGGGGAAAGGGTTAATATCATGAAGATGTTTCACGACAATGTGTCTGCTGGTCACTCAGGTATTAATAAATTCACTTCTGCTATCATGAGGTCATTCTGGTGGGATTCCCTCAGGAAGGATGTTAAGGAGTATGTGCAGGCTTGTTCTGTTTGTGCGGTTTTCAAAGTGCCTCATAAACTCCCTTGTGGCTTACAACCTCTTCCTATTCCTGAGGCCCCATGGTCCCACTTGTCCATGGACTTCATTGTTGAACTTCCTAGTTATACCACTATTCTCATGGTTGTGGACCGTTTTTCTAAAATGGCTAATTTTATTACTCTGAAAAAATTGCCATCATCTCAAGACCTGGTACTAATCTTTATACGAGAAATTGTCTGCATGGCATTCCTCACAATATAGTATCTGATAGAGGTTCTCAGTTTGTGTCCCGGTTTTGGAAGGCATTCAATAAACAATTAGGGATTGAATTGTCTTTTTCATCCTCTTACCACCCCCAGACCAATGGTACAGCTGAGAGGACTAATCAGTCCTTGGAATTATATTTGCGTTGTTTCGTTAATAGCACTCAAGACACTTGGTCTGAATTACTACCATGGGCCAAGTTTGCTAGAAACAATGCTGACCATGACTCCTCTGGGCATAGTCCATTTTTTGTTAATAATGGCCGGAATCCTACAGTCCTAACGGCTGTTTTTTTTCTGATACGGCTATTCCTGCTTTGGATGACCATCTGGCTTCCATCCGTGATACCTGGGTTAAAGTTCAATCTACTCTGGGTACTGCTGCTGACCATTTCAAGCATTATGCCAATACACGTCGAGGTGCCAACCCTGTTTACCAAGTGGGTGAGAGGGTTAGGTTATCTTCTCGTAACATCAGGCTCAAAATCCCTAGCATGAAATTTGCTCCTAGGTTCCTTGTGTCCTTCGTAGGCTCAATCCTGTTGCGTACTCTCTGGCCCTTCCTCCCTCCTTGAAGGTTCCTAATACCTTTCATGTGTCCTTACTCAAACATCTTGTTTGCAATAAATATACTGTCTCAAGTGTCCCTCCTCCTCCCTTAGTTGTTTCTGGACAGGAAGAGTATGAGGTCTCCTCCATAATTGATTCTAGGTTTTCTCGGGACACTTTACAGTACTTGGCGGATTGGATCGTTCTTGGGTTCAGCCGATCGTTCTTGGGTTCAGGCATCTGATATACATGCTGGCCGCAAGATTTGCTATTTTCATGCCAAGATTCCTCTCAAGCCTGGTCCTGCTCACCTGGTGGGTGTTCTTCAGGTGGGGGGTAATGTCACCTATTCATCCGCACATAAAAATGTCATTAATGGTATTTACTGTTCTGACAGGAAAAGTTGTGCTGAGCAACATTACTGTCCTGACAGGAAAAGTTGTGCCAAGCAGCAATCAATCCACAGGAGGGTTCGTGCTGAGCAGCAATCATGCAAATAGGAACCTGGTAACTGCCTTTTGGGTCAGAGGCTGGTTACAACCAATCAGATCCACAGGCGGGGTATTTAGTGCCAGTACCCTGTCGTGGATTCCCTTGTGGTTGTCCGAGAGCGCATTATTGATTCTGGTTATTCTGGTTATTTGACTTTGGCATTGATTTTGACTTCCCTGTTTTCTGGCATCCCTGACCCCTGGCTTTTCCTTATCGTTGTGTCTCTTTCTGTGTCCCTTGACCTCGGCTATCCCTCACTATTCTTTGGTACGTTAGTACGGCCATTCTAAGGTCCAGTATACGTAACCTATCAGTCCTCTGTGTTACACAATTCTACGTGCTGGATCATACTGTAATCCTGACAAAAAGATATCCAAAGCCTTGAAAATGCCAGTCGGTACTGCTCAAGTACTTATTAAGAAGTGGAAAATTCGGGGATCTCTTGATACCAAGCCAAGGTCAGGTAGACCAAGAAAGATTTCAGCCACAACTGCCAGAAGACTTGTTCGGGATACAAAGAAAAACCCACAGCAACCTCAGGAGAAATACAGACTTCTCTGGAAATAGATGGTTTGGTTGAACAAAAATGAGCTGCATGGTTGCCAGAAAGAAGCCTTTACTGCGCAAATGCCACAAAAAAGCCAGGTTACAGTATGCCAGACAACACATTGACACGCTTAACAGCTTCTGGCACACTGTAATTTGGAGCGACGAGACCAAAATAGAGCTTTATGGTCACACCCCTAAGCGCTATGTTTGGAGAGGGGTGAACAAGGCCTATAGTGAAAAGAATACCATCCTCACTGTGAAGCATGGTGGTGGCTCATTAATGTTTTGGGGTGGGGGAGTGGGTGAGCTCTAAAGGCATGGGCAATCTTGTGAAAATTGCTGGAAAGATGTATGCAGCATGTTATCAGAAAATACTGGCAGACAATTTGCATTCTTCTGCACGAAAGGCTGTGCATGGGATGCTCTTGGATTTTCCAGCATGATAAGCACAAGGCCAAGTTGACCCTTCAGTGGGTTCAGCAGAAAAAAGTGAAGTTTCTGGAGTGGCCATCACAGTCTCCTGACCTCAATATCATCGAGCCACTCTGGGGAGATCTCAAACGTGCGGTTCATGCAAGACGACCAAAGACTTTGCTTGACCTGGATACATTTTACCAAGACAAATGGGAAGCTATACCACCTATAAGAATTAGGGGCCTCATAGACAACAATTACAAAATACTGCACACTGCCATTGATATTAAAGGGGGCATTACACAATATTAAGAACTAAGGGTATGCAGACTTTTGAACAGTGTTCATTTCATTTTTTTTGTTGTTGCCATGTTTTGCTTTATGATTATGCCATTCTGTCAACCTACAGTTGAATATGAATCCCATAAGATATAATGAAATGTGTTTTGCCTTCTCACTCATGTTTTCTTTAAAAATGGTACATATATTACCAATTATCTAAGCATATGCAAACTTTTGAGCACAACTGGATATACATGATGTCTTAAAAAAGGCAAAGAGGGACTAAAACGTTGACTGTGTGTAGTTGTACTTACCTGGTCCTCGTGCTGGCCTTGGTCTCCAGGCGAGTCGCATACGGCTCGAACATTTTGGGCTCCTGGCCGCCACGCAAAACTTATGATTTGGCGCGCGGTCCATACAGTACTGAGAACCTTGCTCGCATCACAATCCATCTAGCCAAAGTCGTGGTTGAGACCAGATTGTGGGGCTTGACGTAAAAAAAAATAGAAGCTGGTTCGAAGGCAAAATCTGTAATGGGAAAATCGGAGCCTAACCTTACGGTCAGCTTCATTCCGGCACCCCTATTCGCACACATTTTGGGATTGCAGGCATGACGTGGACCAATCAAATGAAACCCAGTAGTATTTAAACTTACCTGGCCCTAGATGCTGTACCCTATTGTGGTTTATGTTAGGGCACTGAGTCATAGTATAGTATTCTGGTATTGACCTTAACTGTTTTTCCTGACTCTGAGTTTATATTTAACCTTTGCCTGTCTTGTTTGCCCGTCTGACTGATTACGGTGTACCTGACTCTGGCTAGTTGTCATTTTTGCTGTCTCTCCGTTTCCCTGACCTTGGCTTGTATTGTGACTACGCTTTACTCTTTGTCCCACGTTAATTCCGGCCACTTTAAGGCCGGGTAATACATTTATTTCCTTTTGCTGTCCCTTACTATCCTAAACTCTGTGTGTTGGGGTTATACCTTGTGAAACTGTACCACCTTTGCACAAATAAATAAATTATTATTCCACAAGATTAAAAGCCCTCTGAGTGCATTTCTCTGGGAATATAATATTGAGGGATGAAATAGCAGAAAGGACAGGAATGCCGAGCCCATGTTGCATATATATGTTGATATGAAAATACACTTAAAATAAAAATTATATACATACATATACACAAACAACACACATACATATATCAATATATTTAAATATATATTTAAATTCTACGTATATATGCATGTAATCTTTATTACATAATTATGTGATTTTGTCCAGTCCAGAGAATTTAATTTGCAAGTCCTATATTGAACCTGTAACTTCACAAAACACCATAAAATGTGTACATAGGTGGTACTTTTATATGCGGGAGACATCACTGAATACAAATAAGAGTGATTTAAAACATTAAAACTTATACTAATGATGATATCAGAGTGAAAATGCAGCTTTTGTGTGAAAAATGCAAGAAACAAATATGAAAGCTAGCTTTGTCCAGAGTTTGTGACTAAGTGGATACTAAAAAATACTGCACTCAGGGACTCATCAATACAAATTGTAGTGGAGCTCCCTGGAACCCGGGCTGGGTAACTCCGCCAAGGACTGCTACCTAGCAGTAACAGGGGGAAACCTCAGTGCTTCAGTCCCAGTTGCCGTGGCTTTACGGGGGTCCTTCTGGAGTCTCTCTGTCCTGGAACAGGATAGGGCACTAGCTCTATTCCATCCCAGGGACTGAACGACACACAGATTGGTGTATGAACTCTCTTTTCTGGAGACTCTTTGTTTTGTGGCAGTTACTGCTGTGCATCAATGTTAGTCTGGGTGACAACCTCCCCTAAGATATCATTCCCCAACAATAGCTGCATAAAATCCAGCAAGCTATAGTGAGACAAGTCAGTCAGTACAAATAAACTTTTTTTTTAGTTTTGTAACTTTTTTCACCCCTAATTAGCCTAACACTAAATTATCAAATGTGCCACTAACTTACACCTACCATAGCTAACTATATCACCAATTTAAAAATAAGAAACAATACATAAAGAAAAGAATGTAAATCTAAAATCAAAGTTAACCACTGAGGGTAGTAAATGCCCACATCACAATAAAATGCTATGATCTGAATTCTGATTACTGCAAGGAGAATAACCAGGTGTACTGCTGCAATACAACAGGAAAATAAAGATTTGTAAAGTAGATCTATACTGAGAATTTGGTGATAGGGCAGAGAAGGATACTCCTTCTACAGGTGTTTGTGCTTGTTGGCCACCCCATCCTCCCAATACACAGCAATTAAAGCATGTGCACCTCATGCTTACTAGCAGAATGTAGGAGCATAGTGACATTTTTTTTTCGAACACTGGTGCGTATACACTGAAGCCAGTATTTTAATGTCATAACAACAAAAATGCAGGAGGCTCATTGGGAGACTAAATAATAAAAGATCACAAAAGTGCAAGGCAGAGATATTTTTTCCAGGTTGACCAAATTCACCGATTGAAAAAGCTGTCTGGGTACAGTGAAACATGTTTCGGCTGGAGGATTGAAGATTCCACATTTTAAAATTTCTCACAATTTTGTTCATACTTTATTTGTAAGTTTTTACTACTTTATTTATGAAATTTTGTTTTATATTTGGAATCCATCTTCCATTGTTGCTGCTTAAAGAAGGGTAGTTGCCCCCTTAAAGGCACAGACACCTACACACCAGGAGCCAGGTATAGGGCTCCACATCAGGTGAGAAGCCATTTTTTCTGCACTATTTGACATTGTACATTGGGATTGACCGCACCAGGGGTTCTCCTCTTCCCCTTGTTTTCTCTCTCTCTCTCATGTATGCATAAGGATCTCCAGGCCATTGAGATCTGAGCCTATCCTATAGGGTTCTGCTACATGTGAGTGAGACCATATAGAATATTCCCTCACTCCACTTATTGAAAACGTTATCTGCACTATTTCTTGCATTTACATTTGTTTCAGATATATCGCTATGAGTCACGTTTTCCATACATATGTATGTTAACCCATATGGGTGAGTCAACAAATTTGTAAGCGCTCCACATGCACACCAGTGGTGGTTTTTATTATTAATTTCCAATACTGACTGTGCACTTCATCTTTTTTGTACTAATCTATAGGGTAGAGAGTCCCTATTTGTGTGGTAGCTGCTATCATTCTGCTATCATTCTATTCAATTATTAACTGAAAGCGCCTTGAAAACACACAAATTCTTATTTCTGTGACCAAATTTGAGTGAATAAGTTCCTTGAGTTATTAACAACAGCAGTAAGACTGCGCATCAAGTGTTTATATTCAATTTTAGCCAGGACCTCCTGATCAGAGGGGGCCGTAGATTTTAACCAACCAAGTCCTAGTTTCTACGTGCTGATAAGGTAAGCTAAATGTTGTTATTTTATAAAGAAATCAGGATGAAGCAAACCCCTAACTGGTGGTGAATGTGTTAAAACCTCAGTTTTAGACTCTGGCTATTTATAGACAGTTCCAACTCGAACACTCTTATCTACTGTTCACTAGCTTGTGTAAGCTGCACCTTGTGGGGGTGGCTTTATGTGAAATTCCTAGTGTCAATGGAAGCTTGTTTAGATATTTTTTTTATTCTTGCAGTGGCAGTCACTAAAGAGCCCTTATTTGTTGGCTAGACCCTAAGTAACAGAGCTGCAAAAACCAATCAAAATCGTACTCCTCCCATTCCCTCAGGTATTTCCTAGTACACTTTCAGCTTCCTGTCGAGATGGCTGCTGCTCTGAAGATCTATTCTAATTCTACAACCAACTTGTGGAATGGGCGTTTGCTAACAATCTAGCACTCAATTGATTTCCATAGTCCTGCTAGCAGTAGTGAGCATGATTCTGATTGTAGGAGGTTTACGAATGGTGTCATTGACTAGAAAACATTTCACTACAGGCATATAGTGCTACAGTATCTGGCTATCTACAATACAAACTTGCAGCCACTGGCAAGGCGTTTCACTTAAGTGTGAGTTGTTATTTATTTTGCTTGAATTTCACATTTAAATCAATATATTTAAACTCAAAATGCAGATGGCTCTGGGATTTTTTCCAGTTTTACTATTTTGTCCTAGAATTTTAAAGTTCACCTTGGGACATATTAACTAAACACTGATTATTTACTAAACTGAGAAATATCTGGAATTCAAACTGATTTCAAAGTGAATTTAAAATTTAAAGGCAAACTATAGGCTAGGAATACAAAATTGTTCAAAAAAAATCAAAAAAAAAATCATGGAGTGCCCCTAGTTACCAGCATGCATTACTTTCTGTGGAAGGTGATGCTTATGGTAGCTGTTTCATCTCCATGCCAATGTGGATCAGCAGTGTACCTACAATGATACACAGTGCACCTACAATGAGGCACACAGGTGGAGATTGGGTGCAACATATTTGGTTCTTCAAATATGTCGAAGGCACTCATAAAATGACTGACGGTATATGTGGTGCAGCTCACAGCTTGCATCTGTAACTAAAGGCTGCTATTCCTGAAGGGCATGTTACATTGGTCAGTATAACTGAGTGATATAGAAGGATCTACCACATGATCAAAGGTGGCCAGCAGCTGATGTGGAAGCAGGTGAAGATCATTCTCCCTAGGGTGTAATCTTTTGACAATTTTTACTATACACAGTGAACTATACAGTGAATCTTCATTTAAATTAGGACACGCTGGAGTGGATTCTTGAGCATAGAATACAATTCAATCAGTTTCGATTGGTGCCCCACTGTAACGAGAAGGAGAAAAAACTGTACTTATAACCAACATACCTTTGTAGTATCAAGTACCATTCTTTGAGCAGGGCCTTTTTCACCTCTTTTGAGCTCATTTGCTCGTTTGAGCAGGGCCTTTTCACCTCTTGTCTCTGTTATATTCCGTATGTAAATCACTTGTTCTCAAATATCTCCATTTTTTAATTGGAAAACGCAGCAGAATATGTTGGCACTGTGTATAAGAAAGTAAAAATGTATAATTTTGAATGTTATATGCAAAGTGGCAGTACCTAATCTCAGCCACTAGAGGTCCTAAGTGGACAACTATGGTACAGAAAGATAGGACTACTAGAATGCAGTTATAATAGTTATTCTGTCTTTCATTGTTAAAATAAACCTACCATTAAAATCATAGACTGATCATTTCTTTGTCAGTGGGCAAACGCTCAAAATCAGCAGAGGATCAAATGTTTTTTTCCCTGCTTTTTTTTTGTACACACACTGACACACATTGAGACACACAGATACACATCCTGACACACATGCAGATACACATACAAACAGATACAAACACTGACACATATGCAGAAAAACAGACACATATACACATGACACATATACACACATCTGTAGATACACAGATACACACACACAGACTACATACAGATACACACACACATATATACACACTGACACATACAAACACAGATACACAAAATGACAACATATAGATACAAACACTGACACACAGATACACAGACACATATAGTTACAAACATACTGACACACACACACAGACATACGCTAAAAGACATAATGACACACACACAGACATACTGACACACACTGACAGACATGCTAACACACACACGCATATACACACACAAACACACTGAAAGACATACTGACACACAGACACATACATTGACAGACATACTGACACACACTGACAGACATACTGACACACACACACACATACACTGACAGACATACTAACGGATTTCATGTGGGCGGTGGTGGTTTCTGCAGAAAACACCCATTGGGCCTTAATGTCCGTGGGCCAATGCCGGCAGGGGAGATCCTTTCATCTCCCCTGCCGTCCCATGCAGAGCCAGCATTGCTGTTAGACCTATCGGGCTGGTGAGGAGATCAAAGATCTCCCTCACTGGCCCATTATCAATTAGTTCCAACAAAGGAATGGGAGTGCCTGGGAGGCTATGTGGTCCTCCCGCGAGCAGGCTGGTTGGAGTATTGTAGAGTGTTACCATGGCAAAGCTCCGATACAGTGCTGTATACAGGAGGACAAGAGAGTCAGCCTGCAACCGGATGAACTGCAGGCTAAAATGAGCATGCCACCTCTGGACCACCAGGACTTGCAGCATTATGTCCCCCTCCCTGGTAAGGTAAGAAGGAGGGAGGGGAAGACATTAAAATAGATTTTCACATCTCACCCACCTACACACAGCATAGACCCTATGCACCCTTCACACACAAACACACACTATATCCATCACACACTACACCCCTCACACACACACACACACACACACACACACACACACACACAGACTGCTCCCTCACACACACTGCACCCTCACATACACAGACTGTCCTTCACAAACACACACACAGTGCCCCTCCCACACAGTGACCCCACACACATACTGCCCCCTCACACACACACTGCCCCCTCACACACACTCCACTCAACACACACACACACACACACACAGAGACTGCCCCCTCACACACATTGCACCCCTCACACATTCTGCCCCAACACACAAACTGCCCCCTCACACACACTGCACTCCTCACACTCACACTGCCACTCACACACACTGCCCACTCACATACACTGCCACCTCACACACACACTCCACCCCTCACACAAACTCCACCCCTCACACACTCCACTCCTCACACACACTGCTACCCCCACACACACTACCCCTCAGACACACAAACTGCCCCCTGACACACAGCACCCTTCTCACACACACTGCACCTTTCACTCACACACTGCCCCCCTTACATACCAACAGCACCCTTCACACACATACAGCACTCTTCACAAACACAGCACCCCTCACACACATTGACCCCCCCACACACTACACTCTTCACACACAAACACACACACTGCACACACACACCCACACTGCACCCTTCACACACTTACATCATCCATCACACACATCATGAATCAATGCATCTCTATGAAGAAAATTCTGCGTCTACATGCAGAGCTCACTGTGCAGCGCTGCCCCAGGAGCACCTCCAGTGGCCACCTGAGGAGTGGCCACAGGAGGTGTCCTTAGGGCACAATCTAAACACTGCCTTTTCTCTTCAAAGACAGCGTTTGCATGATGACTTTAGTGTCCCTTTAAGTTAGAATAGCCTTGTATAAGACATATAACAGTTTATTTTGGCAATCTAAAGGTAGGCTATGCCTGCTCCAGTTACTAATCATTAAAAAGTGACATATATATTTTTTTATTTTATTTTTTCAATTGATTTAATTTTTTTCATTTTATTTGTTGTATGAATATATCAAAGAGAATAATTATCTGGATAGCAGTATCACATCATGCTCTGTTATAGGAAACTTCAGAGGACAACACCAAAGCCAAACGTTGCAGCATAAGGTAATTGTAATGTTAACAGAACATACGTGCTAGTAACAATATAACTGCTATATGCATATGCTGTTATTTTTAGTTGGATAGCCTCCCCAGTAGTCTGGGAGGTGGGAGTGTGTTACAGTGACTTGGACAAAGCATGGTGGCCTCTGGAAGTCTTTCAACCTGGATTTCTAGTGACCATTCCCCATAAGGAACACAGTCAATAATATTTGCTTTTGTGAGAACCTTTTGAGAACCTTTTTTTCTGCACTTATCCCTTAGGTACGAGTATGTTTACATTCTGGCTGGTGGTTTGGGCTTCTCTGGAAACCTTTAAAAAACAAATTTTATGGTGCTGATGTTTGGTCTAGGTCCAGGACTGTAGCAATATTTTCCCTTCTTCTGGGGAGGAGATGGTAATTGGATTATGTCTTCCAATAGTTGGTGCATTTTTCACTCAGAATTGGAATACTTTTAGGCAGAAAATAATCAGAAGTAAACACTTCATGGACATCCAAATCAATTCATTGGCTATCTCACAATTTGTGAGAGTAATGTGGAATAACTCCAGCTTGAAAATAGTGAAGAACAATTAAAACAAATATATGACATATTTGTACAAAGAGGTAATGCTAAACAGACTCTGGATGCAATGGTGGATCCAGAAGCTAATCTCGGGAGGGGCACTGGCAGATCATTTTAAGAAACAATACAGGCACAATAACCACTACAGCTCTCTGTAGTGGTTTTGCTGCCAGGAGTTGCTGTGGCGCCCTCCCACAGTAAGTAGTCAAACCATTTTAAAAAAGTTTGATAACTTACCCAGGGGCTGCCGGGATAGGGGCTGTAGTGTGTATGTGTGTGAGGGGTGCACTGTGTGTGAGGGTGGCAGTATGTGTATGGAGGGGTAGTGAGTGTGTGAGAGGGGTGCACTGTATGTATGCGTTAGCAATTTGTATATTGGGAGCAGTGTGTTTGTGTGTAAAAGGTGCAGTGTGTATATTTGGAGCAGTGTGTTTGTGTGTGAGTAGTGCTGTGTCAGTATGGGGGTAGTATGTGTTTTAGGGTCTATGTGTGTAATGGGGGGCTGTGTGTGTAAGGGGGGCTGTATATTTGTTTGTGATGCAGTGTGTAGGGGGGCGGATTAAAGATAATTAAAAAATAATAATTTTTAATTATTAAATAATAACTAAATAAATATAGTTAATGACCCCCTCCCTTCTTACCTTTGTTGAGGGAGGGGGAGGCATTGCTTTCTTCCAATCCCTGGTGGTTCTAGTGGGGGAGTGAACTCTAGCCTGCAGCTCAGGCTACAATTCACTCTTGCGAGAACGGAGCGTTGCCATGGTAACCGCGGCAACGCTCCATGCTCGCGAGAGGAGAACCCGGCGGAGCTGCAGGTAAGAGCTCCCCTGGGTTCTCTCTCTGTCTTCCTCCCTTGCCAGCCGTCCAGAAATGTGCCTGTGGGCCGATCCATGAAGGCAAACAGCAGGGCTGGTGCTTGGATAGCACCAGCCCTGCACGGGCCGGCAGGGGAGACCCTCTGCCTCACTATTTTCTTGAATCTTCTGCATCCGCCACTGTCTGGATGTCGCCTTAGGCTAAAAAGATTTACAAAGGAAATTTGGATAAGAAATTGGATAATGATACATCTGATACCTGATAATTGTTTTTCTCTATCTTTTCTAATCCTCCTATTGTAGCCTACAAAAGCAGTAAAACTTTAAGCAACATACTCAAGAAAGACAGATTTTCCATGCAATTATAAACAGAAAAGGACCACTGTCAAAAAATATTATTTCATTGCACGGTATGTGTGACATGTAGCCACATGTTTTTTTGACAATCTTAATTTTAATTTTCCAAAGATTCAACAGTAATACAAGTCAATAGATAACAGAAGATACAGAATTGTAGATGTGCAACAGTGAACACATTGTGTTTGCAGGGCTGATTCTCAGTGCAGCTGTTATTCAAGTTAAACCAGAGATGAGGTGGTGACATTGCATGACTAACTTTAGGGGGAGTGAACTAATTCAGTAAATGTAGCCACATGTTAACCCCTTAAGGACGGAGGCAATTGTGTTAGATCAAAATCTAGAATTTGAGCTATATGTCTGTTCAACCATAATTTGTGTCTTTCATATTAAGTGCACCCCAACTTATTATATATCATATTGTGCTGGGCTTTCATTTCATATAAATGTGATACATGAATATTTATTTATGAAACATTATTTAATATGAATAAACTCAGAAGAACTGTGAGAAATTAAGAAATGTTCTTATTTTCCAAGTTCTACATGGAATTTTAATTATAAATGTCATAATACTGTTAGCTGTTATTGCAATAAAACACACATATTTGTATGCTGTGATGTCCCATGAGTACAGTGATGCCTCACATTTACAGGTTTCATGGTACCATTTGCCCATTTCAGTTTTTACACACTTTGAAATTTGCCAGATTGGTTTGCTAGGTCAATGTTACCTTTAAGACCGAAGGGCAGCCAAGGAATGAAAATTGGCATGACATGCCATTTGCAAAAGTATTTAAAATCTATCACTGAGCCTCTTTATAAGTTATCTTTTTTACCTTATTTTAGAGACCCAATTTTTCTTACATTCCAAAATCTCTCGTTGGGTTCTTGTGTTTAGATCTCTCGGATATCCCTTCTCCAAAAATCTAGTAGCTAGGGATTGAGACAGATTTTCGTAGTCTTCCCCCCTTGTGCAAATATGACTAATCCTTAAGAATTGGGATACTAGTCAAGCAGTTTCTATGGTGAAAACCAGTAAAATCAATATAACCGTTTTTCTGTCAGTTTATAAAATGTCTTGATTAAAATTTAATTTCCCAGTGCAAAAAAGTTATATCCAAAAAATGTATCTTGTTATGAATCTCCAATACAAATTTTAATCCGTTGGCATTATTGTTTATAAGGCTGTCCATAGTACCGTCTCAAATAATGATGACATTGTCAATATACCTCTTACATAGCACATAGAAGGTTTGCCCATCCGTCATGCTCAGCCCACATGTGTCCTTCCTCCCAATCTGCCACAAACAGGTTGGCATAACTGGGGGGCAAACCATATGCCCATGGCTGTCACATATAGTTGGAGGTAAATGGTATCCTGGAATAAGAATTAATTGTGGGACAGCGTAAGAGATACAATCCAAGATTAAATCTGCCTGTTGGTCAGCCAATTGGTTATCTTTATGAAGATGATCTATCACAGAATAAAGTGACGACATGTCCACTGGCCTCCAAATATATGTATTTTTCCATTTAATTCCTAATAATAGATAATAGACGACACATAGTTTTGTAAAAAGAAGTCAATATACTGTGATATATTGGCCATAAGTGATTGGTCTCCCGTAGGGATTTTCCTGGCTTTTATGCACTTTGGGTAGATAATAAGAAATGCCTAGAGATGTCGCGAACATAAAATTTTCCGTTCGCGAACTGCGAACGCGAATTTCCGCAAATGTTCGCGACCTTGCGAACCGCCATAGACTTCAATAGGCAGGCGAATTTTAAAACCCACAGGGACTCTTTCTGGCGACAATAGTGATGGAAAAGTTGTTTCAAGGGGACTAACACCTGGACTGTGGCATGCCGGAGGGGGATCCATGGCAAAACTCCCATGGAAAATTACATAGTTGATGCAGAGTCTGGTTTTAATCCATAAAGGGCATAAATCACCTAACATTCCTAAATTGTTTGGAATAACGTGCTTTAAAACATCAGGTATGATGTTGTATCGATCAGGTATTGTAAGGGTTACGCCCGCTTCACAGTGACAGACCAAACTCCCCATTTAACGCACCGCAAACAACCGCAAACAGTCCATTTGCACAACCGCAAACTCCCCATTTGCACAAGCTAGCCATGTCCTGTTCCTTGTCCTCACTGATGTCATTGAAGGTCTCTTCCTCCACCCAGCCACGTACAACAAGGGTCCCCGAAAGGTGACAACAAGCCCCTTGGGACGCCTGCTGTGTTTGGTCTTCCACCTCCTCAAAGCCACCTTCCTCCTCTGACTCCTCTTCTTCAGACTCCTCTCTCTGCATTGCCTCTCTCTGCGTTATTATAAGGTGTGTTAAGTAGTACTATTCCTATCAGTTTAATCCCTGTTACATCCCCTATCAGGGGACGTATATATGGCATCGATTTTAGGAACCGGGAGATGGAAAAAGATGCTTGGTTGGTCCTTCTACTTCAAATTTGGGGCACTGCGCGTGTAATCTAATGTGCCGCCAGATAGGAGTGGTGTGTTAAGTAGTACTATTCTTACCAGTTTAATCTCTGTTACGTCCCCTATCAGGGGACATGTATATGGCATCGATTTTAGGAACCGGGAGATGGAAAAAGATGCTTGGTTGGTTCTCCTACTTCAAATTTGGGGCACTGCGCGTGCAATCTAATGTGCCACGAGATAGGAGTGGTGTGTTAAGTAATACTATTCTTATCAGTTTAATCCCTGTTACGTCCCCCTCATCAGGCCTTTTTTAATCGAATGTATCGCCCACTGTCAGTCCCTTCGGGATCCATCCCTCATTCATCTTAATAAAGGTGAGGTAATCTAGACTTTTTTGACCTAGGCGACTTCTCTTCTCAGTGACAATACCTCCTGCTGCACTGAAGGTCCTTTCTGACAGGACACTTGAAGCGGGGCAGGCCAGAAGTTCTATTGCAAATTGGGATAGCTCAGGCCACAGGTCAAGCCTGCACACCCAGTAGTCAAGGGGTTCATCGCTCCTCAGAGTGTCGATATCTGCAGTTAAGGCAAGGTAGTCTGCTACCTGTCGGTCGAGTCGTTCTCTGAGGATGGACCCCGAAGGGCTGTGGTGATGCGTAGGACTTAAAATCTCCGCATGTCCTCCATCAACAACACGTCTGTAAAGCATCCTGTCCTTGCCGGTGTGGTCGTGGGAGGAGGAGGATTACTTTCACCTCTTCCCCTGTTAGATTCCCGCTGTGACATCACCCTTATACGCTGTGTAAAGCATACTTTTTAATTTATTTTGGAGCTGCTGCATCCTTTCCGACTTGCGGTAATTCGATAACATTTCAGGCAATTTCTGCTTATACCGGGGGTCTACTAGCGTGGACACCCAGTACAGGTCGTTCTCCTTCAGCCTTTTTATACGAGGGTCACATTTGCACAAGGTTGGATGCCGAGCTACTCATGTCCCATTCCTCGTCCTCAGTGATCTCACTGAAGGTATGTTCTTCCCCCCAGCAACGTACAACACCACGGGTACCAGATAGGTGACAACGAGCACCCTGGGATGCCTGTTGTGGTTAGTATTCCTCCTCCTCCTCAAAGCCACATTCCTCCTCTGACTCCTCTTCCTCACAATCCTCTTCCAGCGTTGCCGCAGGTCCAGCAAGCGATGCTGATAAGGCTGTTTCTGGTGGTGATGGTGACCACAACTCTTCCTCTTCACGCTCATCTACGGCCTGATCCAGCACTCTTCGCAGGGCACGCTCCAGGAAGAACACAAATGGTATGATGTCGCTGATGGTGCCTTTGGTGCGACTGACTAGGTTTGTCACTTCCTCAAAAGGACGCATGAGCCTACAGGCATTGCGCATGAGCGTCCAGTAACATGGCAAAAAAATTCCCAGCTCCGCAGAGGCTGTCCTAGCACCCCGGTCATACAAATTGTCGTTAACTGCTTTTTCTTGTTGGAGCAGGCGGTCGAACTGTCGCAAAGGCACATGATCGCACATCACAAACACCTATGGGATCAACACATGAGTACAAGCAGCACACAAACTCAAAGCCGCCATCCTCCTCCTGGTCCAGCATCTTCAGCCACGTCAACCACTGCTGTCCTCCTTGCCCCCTCTCAACCATCCGCCACTCCGTCTCTCGCCTTGAACAGTTCCCGCTCATCTGCCCACAGTCAGGTGTCTGTCTAGGACACGTTTGAGCGTAAGCCAATGTCACAAAGTCACCCCCTTGCCCGGCATCTGACAGCTGGCTTGTCTGAACTCTTAGCCCGACAGCTTTTACCATACAAGCTGGTGGAGTCTGATTGGGTGCGAGACTTCCTCCAGGAGCGTTCAGCACAACGGGAGCATCTTTGCAGGTAGCGCGTTGATTTAGTATGCCATGGTTGGGGGCGGGTCCTCCTTGAGGTGCTTGTTTGGAGTGGCGCTGCAGTGTTCAAGGCAGATGTAAGAGTAGAGTTATATATGGAGATGGCCAGTGAAGGACAGGAGAGGGAAGGGATGGACAGCAGTTGTGAATCAATCAGTTGTTAGTCCCCTTGAAACAACTTTTCCATCACTATTGTGGCCAGAAAGAGTCCCTGTGGGTTTTAAAATTCGCCTGCCTATTGAAGTCTATGGCGGTTCGCCCGTTTGCAAACATTTGCGGAAATTCACGTTCGCAGTTCGCGAACGGAAAATTTTATGTTCGCAACATCTCTTCTGGAGACCGTATCTTCAGAAGGATATTGATACTTTAGATAGAGTTCAGAGAAGGGCAACTAAACTGGTTCATGGATTGCAGGATAAAACTAGAAAATGATTTAGGTAAACTAGGAAAATGGTCAGAGTTGTGGCAACTGACATTTAATGTGGATAAGTGCAAGATAATGCATCTTGGACGTAAAAACACAAGGGCAGAGTGCAGAATATTTGATAGAGTCCTAACCTCAACATCTGAGGAAAGGGATTTAGAGGTGATTATTTCTGATGACTTAAAGGTAGGCAGACAATGTAATAGAGCAGCAGGAAATGCTAGCAGAATGCTTGGTTGTATAGGGAGAGGTATTAGCAGTAGAAAGAGGGAAGTGCTCATGCCATTGTACAGAACACTGGTGAGACCTCACTTGGAGTACTGTACACAGTACTGGAGACCCTATCTTCAGAAGGATATTGATACCTTAGAGAGAGTTCAAAGAAGGGCTACTAAACTGGTTCATGGATTGCAGGATAAAACTTACCAGGAAAGGTTAAAGGATCTTAACATGTATACCTTGGAGGAAAGACGATACAGGGGGGATATGATAGAAACATTTAGATACATAAAGGGAATCAACACAGTAAATTAGGACCATATTTAAAAGAAGAAAAACTACCACAACAAGAGGACATAGGTTTAAAAATAATATCAGGAAGTATTACTTTACTGAGAGGGTAGTGGATGCACGGAGTAGCCTTCCAGCTGAAGTGGTAGAGGTTAATACATTGAAGGAGTTTAAGCATGCGTGGGATAGACATAAGGCTATCTTAGATATAAGAGACTAATGAAAGTATTTTAGAAAATTGGGCAGACTAGAAGGGCCGAATGGTTCTTATCTGCCGTTACATTCTATGTTTCTATGTTTACTGTAAACATAACTCTGTTCTGTTTACCATCAGAACAGAGGTGACTCCATTTTGTATTACAATACAAAGACAGACACATTTTTACTTCTCTCTGTAACTCTATTCATTCAAGTCTGAGCTAAGGAATGCTACTTATGTAAATGGCAGGGATAAAACCTGAGATAAGACATGATGTCTACGGTGGGGGGTTGAATACAACAACCCATATATATATATATATATATATATATATATATATATATATATATGAATATAAATATATACACACACAATATCCACATATAACTTACTATTATTATATTAAACATATATAATTAGTACTATGTTAATAATATAGAATATTCATGGATATAATATCAATGAAGAAATGTTACATTGTTTACTAATGTTAGTGGAATATGTGTAATCTTAACTACAGTTTCACACAAGAAAATCACCAAATGACAGATAACACTAAGTAATTAATTTTACTTTCTAAAAACTAACTGAATCTTACAAAGTTCCATTGTAAGAAAGGGTGAAATTAAGGCTACATATGCCAATTTTAAAATTATGACACTAAACTGCAGACACTAAGACTGGAAAAACGCTTTGAAGATTTACAGCTTCTTTGATGAAGAGTAGCCATAAAGATAACCAGATGACGTCAAACGCATCACGAAAATCAATTAACCCATTATACAAAAAGGTAAATGGACCCCCTGACAAGAATTGTCGGTGATGTAATAGCGCAATCTACTGACAAACATCTAGATGATAGTCTGTAGGGAAGACACGCCCACAGTTCTCCATTGGTTACTATTAACTAGTGATGTATAGGGTATTTCTCCTTTAAAAACGAAGGATATAGGAGAGAGGGGACTCTTAGACTGATGCTCAAGACTCAAAACTCTTAGAAATAAACTCAATACTCACACTTAACATCTAAGATCTGACATCTGGAGCCATAGCTGGACACACCTAATTCTTTGTATCTTTTCCAACTAACAAAACTTCAGAACTCTGAAAACTTTTCTATTTTTCCACAATTCTCATCATACTTGCATTAAAAATTCCTGGGACATATCTACACATCTGATAAGAATTTCTACAACATAACTGGTAATTATGCTGGTTTTATTTAATTAAATTAAATCAAATTTATTGATTTTACTAAAAGGCAGAATATACTTGGATACAAGCTGGTGATTCCAAACATTAAGGAGTCATGGTTCGTTAATAATATATAGAATTCATAATTCAGTTTCTGCAGGTGGACCAATGAACTCTATATTACTTTTGACTTAAAATAGAATACCAGGCAATTATCCAGATATATTAGCTTACATAATTTTGAAATAGTGAATCTTAATTATGAAAGTTAAAATTCTGCAAACGTAAAATCTGGTTAGAATTATTCTTCTTGGATGGACATAGGAATAGTCGATGATCAAGTATGAGAAATATTGTAGTTGTAAAATTTGCAATATAATAGGATATCTTGCCTATGAGAATTGTAGCCAGCAGTGAAATAGTTACGTAATTCAGTGTGATTTGACTGTCAGACAAAGTTTTTTATTGCTTTACACTGTGCTGCTATGAAATGCTGGGAGATGCTGTATTCTGAGTTAAGTTGATTTCAAAGTAGTGTCCTGTCGTAAATCTTGTTGAACTGCATACATGTTGATAAATGTTGCTATTTAGCTGTCTGTAATTGTTAAACCACTGTCATATTGTATACTTATGTTATACCTAAATATTCACTGATATTATCCCGCATGTTACATATTATTATTATAATTATTGTCACAATAAATTATATTTTTATAATTAATGTGTGATTAATGTGTGAAGTAAAATCCTCTAACGAAATAAGACGCATTCCAGGGTCTATGAGAATTAAAATAGTGGGTAATTCTCAGCTTTAAATCATTAATCGGGGAAACAGTGCCAAGATATCAATGTTTGATATAATAAAAATTATTACATTAATTTTTGATAATTTTTATGAAAATATTATTTTTAATATTTATCACCCCATAAATATCCTCACAAAATATAGAATCTTTTTTTGACTCCGTTGGAATTTCTTTGAAATTGAGTGCAATAAAGGGATTACTTAATCTCATGTAACTACGACTGATTGACAAAGGGCACAGTTTCCACTGCTGTCTGTCATTATAAATTATGGGAACAGGCTTTGTCACCTGCAATACACAAAATGCGCTTCCACAGTACCACTTTGGCACCTTATAGGACAAGAGTTAAATGTGGTAACTGCGGATCTTCTGTAGACCCAATTTTGGAAGTAGCTAGGCCTCACATGTCATGTAATGTCAGGATATGTGAAGGCACACAAGCTTTTAACTGCATGATCCTTGTTAAGATCTTTTAGCACTAAAGAGGGATAAATTATACCAGCCCTCACAAAGCAAGCCAGTGACTGCTGTGAAAAAGATATATTTTGTTATATCAACAAAAGTATGTGCATTCCAATGTTTAGTAAAACATGGTGACGTTTCCCTTATATACTTCTATTATATTCCTGTGTTACAATCACAAAATAAAGGAAAGTGCTATTAGATATTATGACACTAGATGGCCCTGTTTCTTCATAGATGTAAATTTGTGTATGAACCTTTACAAACAAGCACACTGGAATGTCATTAGTGAACACCTGTGTGATTATTCAATGCAATAAAATCTTCTATTATTACCATTCATTTTTCTTTGTGTAACCTTCTTCAAATGCCAAATATGTCATATGTTGCTCACGTGATTATTTTAGTGATAGATTAAAAAGTAAAGGCTTGATTATCTTTTGTACCAGGTGTAAAATGTCTCAATGTAACATATTTTTACATCTAACATAGCTGCAAATATTCAACAAAGCTGAATAAACACAGATATTTTGAGAGATGGTTTTTATTGCAAACCAGTCGGAAACAAAAAACTTTAAAAGGAGGTTAATAATTCCTACAAGGCTACAGTTTTGGATATTGATATATACATGCTACCTGGAGATTCCTCTGGAAATGGCTTTCTTAAAGGGACACTCCACTGTTTAGTTGATACACACCAAATGAAAACTTACATGCATCTAATTAGGCATTATTTTCATTGGAGATAAATCTAGAAACAGATAGCAAAATCTATAGATTCTTTTGTCTGCTGCCTTTGCAAATACTCCCCTTCTAAGCCGCTCAGACTTTCTGTGGCTGTCCAATCACAAACTTCCCAATGCAGCTCACTGAGAAGTCTTTGCAATGTAGGTGCTCTGAGCAATTGCTGTCTCTTGAGTTTAGCTATACTTAGATAATCAAACCACGAAGAAGCAGCACATTTCATCTGCTTGATAGCTAGAGGGTGTAACCAGGTTAATTTATAAAAGTGCAAATTTCTATTGAAATCTGTTCTTTTTGTAAGATGAAGAAGAGGGCACACTCTTCACACACAGCTTTTCAGCAAGCTAAAGTGCATTAGGGGTCTGGGGTGTCCCTTTACTGTTTCTTATGAGTCTTTACATTAAACTATAACAATTATTCTGTGTGCCAGACATAGATCCTGAGCTCAGTCACGGTGGGAAGGGAACACTGATTATGTATTCACTGTGGCAGATAAAAATATAAAATAATTAGCAATAATGTACATTATTGTGAGTTTGAATACCACAAAGCTTTGTAATGTAATGTGCATTGTTTGAGTGGATGAGACTTCCATAGAATAAAATTCCCCCACCACATACTTTAATATCAGAAACCTAAAACATAATAATCACTAAATGTACACTATATTTATATATCCTGTGCTCCACCTTCTTTACAGCATGTTGTCACATCTCTTCTTCCATGGAAATTTGCCCAAACACCAGTTCTTCCATATCCTTCTATGCTCATTTTCTTTCTCCAGTGTCCATCTGTTTTGTTTTCTGTATCTCTCAGGTTTTCTATTTATTAGTCTATTTTTGTAACCACCCTCTGGGGTCATGTTTGGTTCTGGAACTCAGGTGCAGTAACAGCTCTCCCTTACTAGAATGATTCACAGAGATACTGAGAGCGAGAACAGAATTCTGTCTGGAGTGCCTCCAAACACTGGTGAAACTACTAGGTATTAATGATGGTTCTGTACACAATGAAATTCCTTACACTTACCTAAAATCCAAAAGTAGATTTACCCCACATTTCAAAGATTATAGGAATTTGTAAGTATTCATTGATATGGTGTGCAGAGAGATTAAGTCCTTATCAACTGACGACTTCCATTTACACTCTGTGGACAATCTTACTGGACAGGAATGAATGGCCCTTAAACAACTCCAAAACAATGCTAACCTGATTATCAAACCATCGGATAAAGGGGGTTATTTGGTGGTTATGAATAGGACCCACTATATTAGTATTTCAGAACCCCTACTGTTAGATAATGTAACATATCGTGGCCTTACCAAAGGCCCAACCCCCCAATTTTTGAGAGAATTATGAACTTTACTTACCCAGGCCTTTAACTCTGACCTCATTTCTAAAGATGAAATTTAATTTATGAACATCACCTTTGGCAAGCACCTTTTATTGCTTGCCAAAGGTGCATATGTGAAATATATACAAACAAAACAGAATATGTGTACACAACCCCAGTGAAAAAACAGTGATGATTAATAAACAAAAAGTGGAACTTCCCTTTGTGGGGTGAAGTTTCCAGAAAAAGGTCCCCAAAGACTTCCTCTTGTCTTCAATACAAATGCATAATAGAATAGGGGATCATCTGCTAAATACAGATCAAATGGGAAAACATAGCGTTTAACTGTGTGAGAGTGAGTGAAGTAATATAATTTTACAATTGGCCACTCACAGATTATCAGATGTAAATCAGCTTTGGATAAAATCTTTTTCTTCTGATTCTTCACACTCCCATCAGTCAATCAGAGTGTTTGGCTCAAAAGAGAAAATATATGGAAGAAATAAAGTGCAATTCCAGAGTAAAGTACAAAAAGAATTTAATAACTTACATATAAGTTAAAAGCAATGAGCATATCACCACTGGGCGTCCTACGCGTTTCGTCCTAAAATGGGACTTCCTCAGGGACTTGGTGCATCAATAACAGCAGAAAATATATAATACAAAACATTCCCCCCGCCCGTTCTTATATACCCCCTCCCGGAGTTCATTATTCAATTATTCCCGGCCGGTGTTTCTTCTCTGTTCGGGCAGCACTTCCTGGTTGGGCGCGATAACGTCATCACACACGCACGTCCCTTGCGTTCCAGACGTGCGTTCCAAATACCCGGAAGTGGATGTCGTTTATAGATTTTCCGTTCTCTCGGAGACATATGGGCAAAGTAGAGGCATATGAGGGGGAAAAAGTAAAAAAAAACTCTGGAAAGCACGTGTATGGATAAGAATATCCATCATGATTCTATTAAAAATTATATTCAATGTACAGAAAAAAATATATTATAAAAAATATGTAAATAATGTATATAGACTATGTTATAAATAGTCATTATTCTATTAAAAATTATATTCAATGTACAGAAAAAAAATATCTTATAAAAAATATGTAAATAATGTATATAGACTATGTTATAAATAGTCATTCTCAAGAAAAATAAAAATGAAAAAAATGAAAAAAATACACTAAAACAAGTATATACATCTAAATTAGTGTATTCAAATAATAAAACAATCTGGAATAAGACTCCATTAATTTTGATTTTCCTTACATATTAATTTTTACATTTCCTATTCTGAGAATGTGTATGAGGCAAACAGATGAAAAAACAAACAGCCCAATATCAACACATAACTTTTCTTTGTAATATATTGGTGATTAAGTGCATAAGGTGGAACCCATTTTTACATATATACTTGTATGTTGTCGCACTCCTCCCCTTCATCTCACTTTCTATAATACTTCAAAATTTTTCTACCTCTACAGGTTTTTCTTTTACAGTTTTTTAAGGTTTTTTAAAGTTTTTTGAAGTTTTTAAAGGGGCCCCATGTCTAATACCAATATGGATAAGGGCTATGTAATTTTTTATGGCCCAGTATTTAATATTAATACCTCTGATGGATTAGATTATATATATGTATTCTTTCGGGAAAGATCCATCAGAAGCACCTTATACGGATATTGGAAGATACATAGAAATTAAATGAAGCGAAGGAAGTGCGACATCCCAATAGACATTTTCCTCAACCAAAAGATTAATCTTCAAAAAAACTCCACAGGTCAATATCCAGATTTAGACCCCAAGGTTTGAGTGTCTTTAGTTTATTTATCCAGAATGTTTCTCTTTGGGAGAGTTTTTTGGTTAAATCTCCTCCCCTCCAATAGGGATCCACATGTTCAATGCCCACGAAGGAAAAGTGTTGCCAATCAAATTGGCTGCAGGAATTGCAATGCAGAGGTACTATATGTTTAGTTGATTTTTTTCTAATATTACACCAAAAATGTAGTCTACATGCTCCAATGCCCATGCGGGAAACAATATGTGGGAAGAACTTGTAGAAAACTTAAAGAAAGAATATTGGAACATCAAAATAATATTAGAAAAAAATCAACTAAACATATAGTACCTCTGCATTGCAATTCCTGCAGCCAATTTGATAGTCATACAGTCATACAGGGACATACAGAAACACACGGGCACAGTCATATAGAGACATTCAGACACAGACATACATACACTGTCATACACAGACAGTCATACAGTGACATACAGACACAGGTATACAGAGCAGGGTCAGATCCAGAATCTAATCTTGGGAGGGGGGCTGGTAGTGAGTTTTAGTGGGGTGATAAGGGCTGTAGTTGATAGTTAGGGGCTGTAATTAGGGCCTTAGGAAATGTAGTGGGGGATAGGGGCTGTAGTGGGGGTTAGGGACTGAAGTAGGTTGATGGCTGCAAGTAGGGACAGGGGCTGTAGTGTGGGTGATATGGGCAGCAATTGGGAGAGAGGAGCTGTAGTGGGGGTTAAGGACTGTAGTAAGGGAATAGGGGGTGTACTGGAGTTACTGTGGTGGGGGCACAGGGGCAATATATGGTGGGAAACAGGGGCAGTAGAGGGGGACACAGGGGCAGTATGGTGCGGGCACAGGCTGTAGAGAGGGACAGTGAGGCAATATAGTGGTGTCACAGGGACAGTATAATGGGGTAAATGGGAAGTAGAGGGTGGGACAGGGGCTGTAGGGGGACAGGGGCTGTATAGGGGGCTAGGGGAAGTAGAGGGAAGAGACAGGGGCAGTAGAGGGGCAGTAGAGGGGCCACAGGGGCAGTAGAGGGGTGTCAAAGGGGGACAGAGGCAGCCCCCTGGGCTGTGGAAGGAGGACAGAGGCAGTATGGTGGGGCAGGGTCTGTAGAGGGAAAAAGAGGGAGCAGAGGGGCTGAAGAGGGGGGCACAAAAGCAATAGAGGGGGACAGGGGCTAAAGAAGATGGCACATGGGCAGTAGAGGGAAATAGAGGGGCTGTAGAAGGAGGAGCAGGGGCATTAAAGGGGGCAGTATAGGGGGAACAGCGGGTGTAGAGTGAAATAAAGGGGCAGTAAAGGGGGGGCAGGGACTGTAGAGTGAAATAGAGGGGCTGTAGAGGGGGCGTATGGGCAGTATGGTGGGGCAGAGGCTTTAGAGGGAAACAGAGGGGCTGTAGAGGGGAAGGCAGGGGCTGTAGAGTGAAATAGAGGGTCTGTAGACAGGACAGGGGCAGCATGGGGGGGCAGGGGCTATAGAGGGAAATAGAGGTGCAGTAGAGGGGGCAGGGGCAGTATGGTGGGCACAGGGGCTATAGAGGGAAATAGAGGTGCTGTAGCGGGGCACATGGGGCAGTAGAGGGGAGCAGGGGCAGTATGGTGGGGGCAGGGGCTATAGAGGGGCTGTAGAGGGGGCACGGGCAGGATTGGTGGGGGTAGGGGCTGTGGAGGGGGCAGAGGCAGTATGGTGGGGGCAAAATATAAAATAGAACATATGGAAACATAGGGTGTAATATGACATGTGTGCCTGACATTGGCAGGAGTCTAAATTAAATAACTTTTTCAATTGTGAAGTTTTAGTTTTGTTCTACCCCTGAATAGTCAATTTTCTATTTTTTACTGGTCCACATGAGTTCCTGCTTCAGTGTATGTATCTGTGTTAATACAGTTAGCACTCAATATCTATTACTCACAGTTCACTCAATGCATACCCTTCATTCTAGAAGATGAATCTGAACGTATCCTTTTGAAAAGAGCAAAAACATCAAGAGATACGTTCATAAGCACAGCAACATATAATATTGGACTCTAGTGTCGCGTTTGGGATAGTTTAAAGTGCACACAAAATAGAAATAAGGTGACCTTAGGTTGCTGCCTAAGGCCCTGGGGTTGGAACACTAGAACCATGTATTTGCTTGGACCTCCTTATGTTAAGAATGAAGAGGAGTCCCATGTCAGTTATTCGCCTATAACCATTAATCCTTCTCTGAGAGAAGGAGAATATATTGCAGCAGTCCCAATGTTTATATTGGATTAATAATAACCACAAACACAACTGCTAGATAATATGTGATAAAACAAATTGAAAACCCCTGTGCAGGGATCACCAAAGCTCCCTTATGCATGTCTCAATTCACTCCTGCCTAAGGAACAAAACAAAAAAAACATATTAAAGCATATTAATAATATATTTATTTTTGATTACACTATGAGGATCTATACCAGCACAGAGCAGCAGGGGTCAGTATGTACCTGAAGATAAAACCCACTATAATGTAGTAAATAAACTGAGGCATTAAAATGTACCTAGATTGCCATTAAAGACCAACTATAGTGCCCAAAACTACTTTTGCTCTTTTTTTTTTTTAAAGGAGCATACAATTCCATCTATGCATTGTGCTAGCAACCACCTGTCAATCAATTCTTTAGCAAAGACTCTATGCCGAGCAAAATTAATTAATAAAGGATAGCAGAAGAGCCCACCCTCATGTAGTGCTGTAGTATAGGAATGGAGTGATGTCAGAGTGATGTCAGCATTGCTGGCAATGAAGCCAGCTAGTCAGCATCATGGAGGAGGTTTGCTATACTTGGGGAAGTGTCTACATACGGGGATCACAGCGAGAAAGAGGAGCGTCAGGTAAGCAGTACAGATCTCCTTTAAGGATAAGTTAACTACCTGATTGTGCAAAGACTCTGGATATTTCAGAAAATGGTTTAGAGGGTTACTTCAAGCTTGTTTCTGTTATTTTGCTTTTAAGTTTATAATACCCTATTGGGCATTTGTTAGCTGGTATCCTCCACCTTGCACCTATCAAATGACTTTTTGAAAAAACCATTGGATAGGTAAAGCACGCTGAGTGTATCTTACAATATTATATTGTTTTTATTGTTTTATAACTAGCAAATCTAATACGGTAGTTAATATTTTAAACTTTATTGGACTTCAAAACAAAAAGTATATATACAACACACGTGCTCCCCAATGGTTAAAAATATATAAAATAGATTTACCAACTGTAGAATTGTAAGAAGAACCTTCTAATCTTCTTAATATAAGTATAAAAAATACAATCTACAAACAGAAATAAACATGGAAAAACATAGTGTGATATGTTAAAACACCAGAAAGTGAGCTAATTCAAATTGCACTCACAGAATAAAAAAGCAATGTAGGCATATAGCGATCTTGAAGACTTGACGGGTATCTGTAATCTTCTTTTAAACCTTATCAGAGAAGGAGAGACACACAGGACATAGTGCACCAGTATAATATAAAGCAATATAATTTATTAAATTGCACTCACAAAAAATCAGTTGAAATCCAGCATATCAATCACTAAAGGGATTATGGTGTCGACATCCTTCCTCCCATAGTGGATAAAAAAACGCCGGGTAAAAAACACATACAACAAAATAAATCAGACAACAAATAAAATAAAATAAAAGTTCAATGAAGTCCAATAAAGTGCTGTTGTGGTCCCTCCGCCCTACGCGTTTCGTCCGAAACCGGACTTCCTCAGGGGAAAAATGAAGGACTTCACCCTGATTGTTTGTGGAGCCTGGGACCACATATTCCTTTCAAAATACCACCTGAAGAAAAAATAACACCTGAGAGCTGTGTAGTGAGCAATGCCCTGATTTGCTCCATACCTTTGAGTAGCTCTCCTATTATTTTATCAAACATCTATTTGCATCAGTGGGCACTATATATTTTATTCTGTGTTTTGCGTGTATAAAGTACTTACCAACAAGCCAGTGAGCCTATAAGGCAGGGCTGATATTATCCTGACCTTCTGTATCCAGTTGAACATTCTTTGCACTACTGCACTTTAAGATAAGCAGATACCACATATCCTGAGGTGGAGATCACACCACCCAGACGCAACTAGATAGAGGTATCCTAGCTCTACAAACTGTGAGTACAATTCCTTTTTTTCTCATTTTTAATTGTCACTGGATATACTACACTATGTTTTGCTCTATTTTCTGTCTCCACATATTCTATTACTTCTGGAAACACCTCTACCTAAAGAAATTAATCAAGGAGGTTCTTCTTACCTGTTTGCACTTCCGGCTCAAGGCATTTAGCATTAGACCAGGTTAGAAGTCAAACTGCTCTAAAACTTTTTTACTTCTTACAACAGGAAGGGGGTGAGGGGTGGATAAATATGGGGGGGGGGGAGAGGGGGATGGAGGTACAGTGCCAAAGCAGTCCTGGCCTCTATTGAAAAAGGAGACAAATTTGTCACATATATAGCACTTCAGCAAGCTTAAGTGTTTTAGCCCCCCCCCCCACACCTTCTGCGTACCTTCCCTGATGGTCCAGTGGTGTGTGAATTAGATCCCTAGTGGTCCAGTGGGGAAGCCTCATGATCTGCACCATATAGGGTGCCCTAAAAGTAGTTTTTACCTGAAATGAAGGAGCAGAGGGCAGTGCAGGCTTGAGGAGGGCTCACTGTGAGCTGGATCTCCATTTCTAGGCAGCTGCCTTGGTCACCTACTGGGTATATATATATATTATTGAGTCCAATGCTTCTCTTTTAGAAGCAGTGACTGCTACACCACGCATGTGTGCAGTGTGAGAGATCGTGAGTGGCACTGAGATACACACTTCCCAACCAAGAAGCGGGATGCCGAAGGTCAGTGAACTGATTAGATCATTGGCTCCTCCAAAGGGCTAATTATACAAGGCCAACCCACTGATGGCTGACCATGCAGGAAGCACTGTTTCATTGCTCTCTGTAGTTCCTAGTTCCCTGAACATACTAAAAGCACTTGCATGCCTAATAATGCGCTTGTACTATGCATGTTGGGTACAGTTCCCTGGTTTCCCCAAAAGTGGTACACCAGGGAGCCAGAATGGTGGGACAGGACCCAAAAACTGGGACTGTCCTGCCAACATCAGGATGGTTGGGAATCCTGGAGATTAGCTGAGTGACAGCTCATCTCGCCACTACGGTCCACTCACCAGCCAATTAGCCGAGTAGGGGAAGGAGGAAGAACTGCACCGATGTGCTTAGGGGTACAAGGGGAGAACTAGGCTTTAAAATATAAGGAGATGGAGTGGAGGGCTGTTCTTTTTACACCCAGTGTTTCTGCCTATTCTGAATATACAGATTGCTTGCTTGATGACCACTTCTAAAAGCAGAAGTGGTTTTGGAGGTTGGAGTAGCCCTTTAATTATATGAAAAAGTTGGATATTAATTATAGGTTGGCATCACCATGCATATTACCTTATAAGTAGCCTTGGATAAACTAATGATTATTAAGGGTATGGTATTCCATACACTGCGTGCAGAATTATTAGGCAAATGAGTATTTTGACCACATCATCCTCTTTATGCATGTTGTCTTACTCCAAGCTGTATAGGCTCGAAAGCCTACTACCAATTAAGCATATAAGGTGATGTGCATCTCTGTAATGAGAAGGGGTGTGGTCTAATGACATCAACACCCTATATCAGGTGTGCATAATTATTATATACAAGATAGGAAATTTTGGGATCTTGCTGATGTGCCTAAAAATAAAGGACAAAAAACATAGTGCAATATAGTTTGGAACCAGTTATTAAACATAGAATTCCATTACACTCACAGATTCCAAAGGATAAAGAGCGTGTTAGATGTGCCTCCCCACGATGTAAAAAAGGGGGGTTGAATAAGAATCCACCTTCAATAATGACCGCAGGGTGTCCCGGTTGCTAGGATAATTCAATGATCCAGCCACACCAAAAACAGCTCCCATAAATCGGTTTAATTGATAAAACAAGAAATGAAGGGTTATATAAAAAACATTAAATTATAAAAGTCCACAGGTCCATAATTGTGCATAATTATTAGGCAACTTCCTTTCCTTTGGCAAAATGGGTCAAAAGAAGGACTTGACAGGCTCAGAAAAGTCAAAAATAGTGAGATATCTTGCAGAGGGATGCAGCACTCTTAAAATTGCAAAGCTTCTGAAGCGTGATCATCGAACAATCAAGCGTTTCATTCAAAATAGTCAACAGGGTCGCAAGAAGCGTGTGGAGAAACCAAGGCGCAAAATAACTGCCCATGAACTGAGAAAAGTCAAGCGTGCAGCTGCCAAGATGCCACTTGCCACCAGTTTGGCCATATTTCAGAGCTGCAACATCACTGGAGTGCCCGAAAGCACAAGGTGTGCAATACTCAGAGACATGGCCAAGGTAAGAAAGGCTGAAAGACGACCACCACTGAACAAGACACACAAGCTGAAACGTCAAGACTGGGCCAAGAAATATCTCAAGACTGATTTTTCTAAGGTTTTATGGACTGATGAAATGAGAGTGAGTCTTGATGGGCCAGATGGATGGATTGGTAAAGGGCAGAGAGCTCCAGTCCGACTCAGACACCAGCAAGGTGGAGGTGGAGTACTGGTTTGGGCTGGTATCATCAAAGATGAGCTTGTGGGGCCTTTTCGGGTTGAGGATGGAGTCAAGCTCAACTCCCAGTTTCTGGAAGAAACCTTCTTCAAGCAGTGATACAGGAAGAAGTCTGCATCCTTCAAGAAAAACATGATTTTCATGCAGGACAATGCTCCATCACACGCGTCCAAGTACTCCACAGCGTGGCTGGCAAGAAAGGGTATAAAAGAAGAAAATCCAATGACATGGCCTCCTTGTTCACCTGATCTGAACCCCATTGAGAACCTGTGGTCCATCATCAAATGTGAGATTTACAAGGAGGGAAAACAGTACACCTCTCTGAACAGTGTCTGTGAGGCTGTGGTTGCTGCTGCACGCAATGTTGATGGTGAACAGATCAAAACACTGACATAATCCATGGATGGCAGGCTTTTGAGTGTCCTTGCAAAGAAAGGTGGCTATATTGGTCACTGATTTGTTTTTGTTATGTTTTTGAATGTCAGAAATGTATATTTGTGAATGTTGAGATGTTATATTGGTTTCACTGGTAAAAATAAATAATTGAAATGGGTATATATTTGTTTTTTGTTAAGTTGCCTAATAATTATGCACAGTAATAGTCACCTGCACACACAGATATCCCCCTAAAATAGCTATAACTAAAAACAAACTAAAAACTACTTCCAAAAATATTCAGCTTTGATATTAATTAGTTTTTTGGGTTCATTGAGAACATGGTTGTTGTTCAATAATAAAATTAATCCTCAAAAATACAACTTGCCTAATAATTCTGCACTCCCTGTATAATTAAGTCATTGATTAATGTTTTTTAATCTCAGTGCAACCATTTTCAAGTCGTGTGTACACGATGTACAAAATATTGTGCGGGTGTAAACAAAGTCATAGTGTATGTATGAAACAAAAGAAGTAGGCTTATTGCAGTCAGAAGCAACTGTGTTCAAGAAAACAGACCGGGGATCTATTCAACAAGCATTAATAGTTATGGTGCTGGGAGTGACCATTTAAATATATACGTTTAAACATACAAGTATTTTCTGAGCTAGCCAATGTTGACACATGGTGGTGATATAACTCCACAGCTTTGCAGTACATACAAATGAAAGAGAAAAATACATGTGTTTTCTGCGGCTAAGAAGTGGAAAGCAAAAGCTTTTTACATCAGGAAATTGATAAGTGTTCAGCTTTTGTGATGTATACATGTGCAGATGGCATGTGTTTAAGCAAGAGCCTGGACCACCTGTTCAGTACTATTGTAGTGAATTAAAAAACACAATGTAAATTGTAGGCCAAAATAGCTGTAGCCATTGGACTTTATGCTACAATTCTGTTTTAAAATAACTGCTTGGTGGATAAACCCCTTTGGCTTCAGCAGTTTATAGCCCAAAACTTGTGAATACAAATTCTGTGGTTCCTAGATATTCACCTTTCACCTCGATGGATGTTACCTAAGGCCAAAATACCTCTAGATTCCTCTTTCCAAGAAATCATTAAATTATGATGATATACTTGATATACATTAGTGTTTCAGTAAATAAAGTCTTGAATTATTATTAGTACTGCAATACAAACAGCATTTTTATGTGGGTTTTATATTTCTTTGGTTTGTGGGTTCATTCACTAAACCGTGTAATGTGGTGAATAAAAAACGGAATTAGAAAAGTTTAAAACCAAACTAGCTGAACTCAAAACATTTTCCAGTTGGTTATAGTTAAACATTTTTTTCTAAAACAAATAAAGAAATGAAATCACTGATGCTTCGATGAAGGACAGAAAAGGAAATTTTTGGTTTACAAAGAATATGTCCAACTACCCATGTAGTAAATTAAATTAGAACAAAAAATCTGTTAAATATACTGTTTACACCAGTGGTAGTCAACCTGGTCCCTATCGCCCACTAGTGGGCAATTCAAGTTTTCATGGTGGGCGGTAGCAGGTTTTATCTGAGACCTTCGGATCTCCAGCACAGCGCCATGCTCCGTACCGGCGCGCCTTCCTCTAGCCATCGAGAGAGACCTCACAAAAACACCAAACACACATTGCGTGAATGCCTATATTTGTTAAATTTTTTGCTAAAAGGAAGTGAGCACGGCTGCACTCCTGATCGGGATAGACACGGGCTTGATGATGTAACACGCCGGAATGGAAGGGGAGCTGATGCACTCGATGAGGAACATCGAAGCGTGGCATTTAGGGTGGCTGATATTGAACTTTTACAAGCTAAATTCTGTTATTTTCCTTTGGCAAGCTAAATTCTGTTATTTTCTGTTTACTCGATTTACTTAACATAAAATAAAACAAAGATGGCGGGGGGCGGGGCCGGGCGGCCATGCTAGCAAGTCACCATGGCTCCTGAGGAATTCAGCTAATATTGGGCAAATACCCACTTAATTCAGCCTGAAACACACTGGAAACTCGTGGAACAAGAGCTCGGAGTGTCCTGGTGCAGCTAGAGCACCTGAAATTGGGTGACTCTGGGTCCCAGTGAGATGCTCTGGGGTTTGGGGACTGAGGCCTACACGGTGAGGGGGGGGAGTGGAGCGGACTGCCGGTGCCTCACTTTCCACCCCGACTAAAGAGACCCACAACGTGGCTGGAGCCCTCCCGGCCCCGTCCACCCTCCCCCCATTGGACCGGTGGGGGTTATCCCAGTCCCCACCAGGCAAGCAAATACCTTCAAGGCACTCCTGGGTGGCTCGAGGCCAACCGCCGACAGCCACCACGTAGCCCTAACAAAATGGGCGAAAGCGATGTAACTACCTTACAGATGGCTGGGGGTGAGTCGCACGGACCGCGTCGAAGCAGACCTCACACACCACGCAGCCGTATCCAGGCACATCCCTCGACAGCAATGGTGGTAAAGAGGGGAAGATGGAAGTCCACAAACCTACTGCCCATTCAAACGACAAGCCCAATATGTGCCCCACTTGAGAACGCCTTACCTCAGCCCCCTGCCACAAACTCCGCAGACCCTCACTGGGCGATCCACTCATAAAAGCACAACAATACCGCTACCCACACCCGGATAATGAGGTGTGTGCAGCACAACACTCGTACTCACCCCACGACCGAGTAATATGTCCACACCGACCCTATGCCCTGTAGCGGGCCGTTGGGACCCAGTGGACCCTGGGTGACCTGCAGGGTTTATCCCCACGTCCAAGAAGAGCATGCCTAGTAACAGCATCCACGACACAAGACCTGTCGGCAGCTCCAACTCCTCACGAAGGGATACATGAAGGGCACAAGCCGCGGAACTCACCGCAGACACCCCCACCAACAGACACTCTGGCGGCACTCACCGCTACACGGACATCTAAGTCAGTAAGGTCACACTCAAACTGGCAATACATAACGGCCGTCAACATCCTGACTTTTGCAAACTATGACCCAACATGCCGAAATCTGCCTGGTGGTACTCTACTCTACTTCACTTTACTTTCATTCAATCTACTCTACTTTATCTTATTTGACAGACCACCCTACATAAGCTATTTGTTTTCCAAAAATGTTTGTGCACATGTCTGTTATGCATATAAGCTCTAAAACATTAAATGTTAAGCATGGATAGCGAGCATAAGTGCACAATGACAAGTATGTGTTTCCATGTATAATGTCCATAATGCGCAGGAAGCGTAAATGCACACTGCTTAGTAAGCACTGGAGGTCACCTTGACAAAGATTAACTCGATGTACTCATGTTTTATTATTACTTACTCTCACTTTAAATACAAAAAGTTCAAGTGACACTGTATACCCCACTGTTACAAATGTTATTGGTATAAGCGACTGGAATGCCTTTAGGGTACCACGAGCATGTCTGTTAAACCTATATGCATGAAAAAATAAAGAATACAAAAAAAGAAAAAAACAAAGATGGCAAATAAAAAAAAAAATAAAGGAAGGAGAAGGAGGGAATAAAGAGAAATGAAAAACAGACACCTGATAAAGATATTCCCTTTTTCTGGTATGATTTTTGTTGTTGACTAATAATAAAGTGGGCTACCTAGTTCAGTCTTCCTGCTAGTGATTGCAATAAGGAAGGAGAAAAGAGAAGAAGAAAAGAAAAGGTAAAAGAGAAAAAATGAAAAGGAAGAAAAAAATAAAAAAAAAATCGAAAAAAAAATCCAGTTTTCACATTTAACTTTTTTTCATAATTTAAGCAATTCCTAAAATTTAATTATACATGTATAAATATGCATAAAGTACAAATAGAAAGATAAATATAAGTACATATTTAAAAAAAAAAACTAAAAAAAAAACTTATTTCTAAAAGAAATTTCAAACTTGCACTAAAAAAATCAAGTTATTGCAACACTGGTGGGCAGTAAGACAATTTTACTATCAAATAAGGTACTTAAGTGGGCGGTAGGTATTAAAAGGTTGACTACTTTGGTATACACTGATCATCCACAACATTAGAACCTCCTGCATTATGTTGTGTAGGTGCCCATCATGCTGTCAAAACAGCTCTGATGCATCAAGGCATGGACTCCACAAGACCTCTGCATGTGTCCTGTGGTATCTGGCACCAACACATTAAGAGCAGATAATGTAAGTTAAATGGTGAGGACTCCATGGATAGGATTTGTTGGTTCAGCACATCCAAAAGATGCTCAATCAGATTGAGAGCTGGGAAATTCCCACACAAGAAATACAAGAACTGCCCAATATATCCCATCCCTTGACAGGTGCCATTGTAACTATATAATCAATGAATCAATGCCATTCACTTCAACTGTCAGTGGTTTTAATGTTGTGGCTGATCACTAGATATATTTTTGGTGAACGAAGATCAACACAAGATATGTACACTGCCATTACTACAGCAAGGGAGTCCTTATTTGGGTACAATGTTTTCCTGATGATTTTTTTTTTTTTTTGCTATCCCAAACTTTACTAGTTATTGAAATCGTATCCTAACATTTTCTTTTTATTCTTCAATGTGTTTTAATAAACCAAGTCATTATTTTTAAATTCTTTATTTTTTGCCACCAAAGACACAAAGTAAGCATTGCTACAGTATATAGAGAAGCAAGCAATAGAGAATTTTCACTTTAAACAAACACTGTGGTGCTAGCAGCCCACACAGAACAACAATATATTGATCATAAGTTTGACAAATCATATCAAACGAATACAAAATATCCATATGAAGTACCACTAGAACATAGTCCTTCCCCAGTCTTGCGTCCCTCTCACTCTGAATTCTCAATCTTATTATTCACTTACTTTTTATGTTTTTTACCAAAGTAGCAATATTTCAGGTTACTAGTAGACCAACTAGAGGATCCAGGAAATGTCATACATTCTCTGTTCATGAATTCTTCTTGATCTTCGACTATACGGTGGTGGTCAAATTGGTGTAACATTTTATTGTGTAGATCACGCCCCTGCAATCGTACTGCTCAGTTCTCTGCCATTATGAGTTCAATTACTTTTGTTTCTGTTTATGCTGCCCTAGTCACACCTGCCGTGGCCTTGACTCACACAGCCAGCATAAAAAAATCTTTGATTTTTACACACAGTGTATTTTCTTTAACAGTTCTTATCTTCTATTCTGTTTATCAGATGCTAACTTCCCTTCAGAAGTTTTATCTCTTTAAGGTTCTAGAAGTTTATTAACAGAGCAGGAGATAAGAAATTCTAGTCAAACAGAATGTGCAATAAAGGAACCTACAATTTCTAGGTTCCTTTTCAGGAAGTTTTTAGGAAGCATGTGTAAGTCACTCACAGGAAGGTGTGACTAGGGCTGTATAAATAAAGTGATAGTAAAGTAACTCCTAAATATCTGAGAATTGAGCAGTGAGACTGCAGAGACATGATCTACACACCAATATGGCTTCATTAAGCTAAAGTTGTTGTGGTGCCTATAACCCCTTTAAAGTGTGCATATCACCGAAATGAAGAAATTATCCTGATATTCTATCAACAACCTCTAAATGGAAAACATAAAAACTATACTCACTGAACTTCAAGAGATATTTAGAGACTTACAAAATTCTATTCCTGTAAAAACCACTAGTCCACTAGTATACTTTTTGTTGACCAGAAAAAGGGAGATGCTATTACCAGAAAGCTTACTAACATAATCCACATATACAGAGACGCCAGTACACCTGCAAGGGGAATCCAAACAGGTTGCATGCTCACTCAAACCCACAAACTGAGAGTGGAACCGACTACGACCAGTGGTGTATCCTGGTTTTGTGCTGCCCTAGGCAGGACAAAACTCAGGCACCCCCCTCCCGCCCGCGCCACCCCCATCCAACCCTTCCCCCCGCCCGCACCACCCCCACCCTTCCCCCGCCCCGCCTTCTAAATACACACACACATTCACTTACAGATACGCATACACTAGCTAACAGAAACACACACTCGCTAACAGAAACACACACACACTTACAGACACACTCACACTCACTAACAGACACACACTCACTAGCAGGTACACACACACTCACACTAACAGACACACACACATGCACTGACACACACTAACAGACATACATACACACACACTAACAGACATACACACTAACAGACATACATACACACACACTAACAGACACACACTAACAGACATACACACACACACTAACAGACATACACACACACACTAACAGACATACACACACACACTAACAGACATACACAGACACACTACCAGACATACACAGACACACTAACAGACATTCACACACACACACACACACTAACAGACATTCACACACACACTAACAGACATACACAGACACACTAACAGACAGACACACACACACACACACTAACAGACAGACACACACACACTAACACACACACACACAGACATTCACACACACACACACACACACACACACACACACACACACACACACACACACACACACACACACACACACACACACACACACACACACACACACACACACACACTAACAGACATTCACACACACACACACACACACACACACACACACACACACACACACACACAGACATTCACACACACACACACACACACACTAACAGACATTCACACACACACACACACACACACACACACACTAACAGACATACACACATACTCACTCACTCACATATTTAACACATTTTTTTTTTTTAAATTTACCCCACCCAGCCTCCTTACCTTTGGGAATGCTGGGGGGAGGGTCCTATTTCTCCCTGGTGGTCCAGTGGCTGCTGGGCAGTGCTGGCGGGCGGGCGGCCGGCGAGGGAGCACTTCCTCTGAGCTGTCTGCTCAGCTCCCTCGCGCGCCGCACAGTGAGGCTGGGAGGCGTCATATTCCGGCTCCCAGCCTCACTCTGCGGCGCGCGAGGGAGCTGAGCAGACAGCTCAGAGGAAGTGCTCCCTCGCCGGCCGCCCGCCCGCCAGCACTGCCCAGCAGACCGCCCGCCCGCCCAGACGGCATGTCAGTTAGCCGCAAGGCTAACAAGGCATTTGCCCTGGGCGTTTGGGGGCGGCTTTTTTTGCCGCCCCCTGGAAAATGCCGCCCAAGGCAAATGCCTTGTTTGCCTCGCGGCTAATACGCCCCTGACTACGACAATACAGTTGATAGGTCATACACTTTTAAATGTACCTTAAATAAATTAAAGGGACACTATAGTCACCAGTGCAACTACATGTATTCCTGACCTTATAGTGTTAACACGACCATCTAGCCCCCCCTGGGCCCCTCATGCCTCCATAAATATAGTAAAAATCTTACTATATTCAAGCCAGAAGCTGTAAATCTGAATATAATGCCTCCATCAACTCAGAAGTCCCTCTGGTTCACTCTGAGTGACTGCAACTGGAGGTGTTCCTAGCTTTTAATGTAAATGCTGTATTTTCTCAGAAAATACAGTGTTTACATGAGAAAGGCTGCAGGGAGCTATAGTTCTCACCTGAACAACCTCATTAAGCTGAAGTTGTTCAGGTGACTATAGTGTCCCTTTAAGAAACAATTGTGTCAAATATCAAAAACACATTATATAAAACAGAAATCCCATTCCAAAAGCCAAAGCATTTAAATCAGGGGTGCCCAAAAAGTAGATCATCAGATGGTTTAAAACTACTTCTTCCATGATGCATTGACATGCTAAAAGCATTCTAAAGGGTAAACAAAGCATCAAGGGAGGTGTAGATCTACAACATCTGGGGGTCTATCTTTTGGGAACCCCTGTTTTAGATAGAACTAAAAATAATGTATATTTTTTTAAAATAGTTAAATAACGAAAAGACACTATTCAAATTTTAACTGTACCTATGCTGTAGGAAAATTAAATCTAGTCAAATTTCTAATTATCAATGCAATATTTACATAAAACACATTTTATACTAAGAGAGATAATCACATATTTATATATCTTTCAATTTTTATATAGCTTTTTTTAGTCAGAGCACTTTAAAAGGATTAGTAATAATACAATCATCTCCTAGCAAATGTAAAACACAATCACAGAATAAATAAGCCTTTGGAAACGTATACAGATTATGAAATCCTATAAAGCTTAAGACAATTTAGGAAAACTACTAACTAGGTTGATTTATTAATGCACATGGTAATTTACTAAACTGAATTGTAACTGATTGATTTATGAATCTTTAAGAGCTCATGGAATCGTGAGAATCGTGAATAGTGTAAAATCCTCATTACAGCTATAACAGATTGAGGTTTATATATTAAACATCAAGTGTTAAAAAAAATCTTAAGTTAAGGCTAAGATCTTCTTAACAAATTACAAGATTCTAGTAGGTTCTTCAATAAAGAAGCAAATCTTGGGCAAATCTTCCACTCTTTCTAAAACATTCCATTCAATCACTAGGTAAATTAATTCCTGAACGCTCGCAAGTGAATTAACTTGAATAATGGCTGGAGCACAGGCAAAAGAATGGTTAGATTACGCTCAGATGGTCATCAGAATATGGGCAATATTTCATCAAATGATCATCAGAGTATGGCCAGATTGTCAGAGGAAGGCCAGATTATTATCAGTATTAAAGATGCGTCACCAGTGTCCAGAAGCAACCTTTTTTTTTTTTGTCAACAGGAGGACCATCAGTGTGGCAGCTTTGACTGGATAGATAAATATGTTTCTGCAAGAAAGGTAGACAATGAGCAGTTTGGTAAGCCTGCATTTAATGTGTGAATTAACTACTGTAACCTACATTGCTGGAAATCAGAACAAAAGCTGCAGTTTTGCAATATAGAATTCTATTTAATACAATACTGTATTTAGGGAATACTTTTCATGGTGCTCCTATTTTCTTATATAGAGATATTGCTAGTTGCTATAGTATTTGGGACCATTGCATTTCTCTGTCTTCCAAAACAAGAGCCATCAGTGCAGCAACTTTCTTAAAAAAACTTCACTACCACCTTTTTGATAGAAACACACAATCTCCTCCAAATTCCTAGTTCCTACAACCTGCATCATCACTATTTTCCTATAAACATTATTAACCGAATGTCTTGTCTGATTATAAAGAGGAAAATTGCTGACTTAGAGTAACTCAAGTCTTGACCATTATTCTTCACATGCTTTTCTACTTTATCAGTTCATTTCCTGGTTCCATATACCTACAATACCCACTTTTTTTTTATTTGTTTTGTTCAAAATGAAATTACATATAGAAAAATCACTTCTTTTCAATAAAATTATAATTACAAAAAAAAAATTTTTTCAATCCCAAAAAAGTGTAAGGAATATTTCTACATATATGGGAAGTTTTGTCACCTGGAATGGCTGCATCATGAAGTGTGTTCACCTACTTTTATCTCAAGCTTCTGCTCCACAATGTTTGCAGTGTCCCTATGTGCAGAGGCTTGTGCCATGCGGCATAGCTTCCATAGAGACACCACATAGTTTTGGAATGATATACGAATCATAAATGCATAATACTTTCTGGGACATTCCTAAATGATGCATCTCACCCATATTAATCTCAAAGGGTAAGCATCAGATGGTACTCTGCATTACTTTGCTATCCCTGTTTGAAGCCTGGTCCCCAAGTATTCCCATGTTTCTGTATTTGTATCCTGCCCTATCCTCTTGTAACATCCTGCTCTGTTCTGCGGAGATATCTGTCCTTGGCTTCTGGTATCCAATATTCTTTTTACAATTCTTGTTTAGTTTTTCTGGTTTTTGTTATGCTGGGTTTTCTGGGTTCATTGCTTTATTCCATTCCTGGTATTCCCAGTCTCTTGGATTCCTTTAAATGTGGTGTTTTTTTTTTTTTTTTTTTCCACACCTGCTCCTTTTCCATTAATCATTTTGTTTCAGTTGGTTCCTGCAGGCAGTTGCTCCAAGTCCTCTGCCCCTTTCTTGCAGGTAAGTGCTGTGTGTGTTTTATTATTGTTTATTTAGTCATGCATATCTAGGCAGTGTAGGACCCACCGTAATTGGAGTACTTTGACGCAGTGGTGGGCTGCATACATCTTGGCCATTTAAGTATGTCTAAATCTCCAATGTTTATTGCACATATTAGTACTTAGTTATGTCTCCTCTTATTTTGCCTTGTATCTCTTGTCTTGTTTTATTTTGTCTTGTATTCCCAGTTCATGTACAGCCCTGTCCATGTCCTGCCCTGTACATGTCCTGTTCATGTTTTCCTTATGTATTGAGTACATGTTCTGGGTTCTGCTTTCTGTCCTTCTCTGGTTCTGGGTTCTCCTAGTTTTGTCTTATTTGTTGTCTATTCTAGTCTTACCTCATTTCTGTACTGGATACATATCTACTGCAGAGCCTCCCTATTCAGATCATGGGAGTTCTGCTTATTGTCATCTGGTACCTGGGATCCACAGAAGCTGCATCAGGGTCCTGGTATGTGGCCGCACAAACGCTTGTGCTCAACACCAGGGGGCGTGCGGTTACCCTGCACCAGGCCCTGATAATCCATTTCCACACTGTGACTCATACTATCAAGATCAGGCATACTGGGTCCTGGTAACCGGACCGCCACCCCTGACACCTCTTCTTTATCTGATCTGTGGATATACCACCCTTGACATGTCTCACTATCTACAAACAGGACTGCCAATCTTGACCATCAGATTGGACATGTCCACTATGCTGCTACATCCATATTTGGATGAGATGCCTAGTATTTCTTAGCTGCATGACCATGTTTGCAGATCTCTAAGATCAGTTGCTTGTTTCTTCAATGTTTCTGTCCTACCACCCACTCTTTAGAAACTTGTTCCATTTCAGACTTTCTCAGGAAGTGATAATCCAGAAGAATGTGTTACTTCCCTGCATTCAGGTTCCAGTTCTACAACATCATTGTGCCTGCAACTGTCCACATCGACTTCAATATTAAATTATTATCTGATTGTTTTAAATATTTACCTCAATTTATTTCAGTCCTGATAATCAGCGTCTTAGTAAATCCTAACTACCTTATTTTTCTTCTATATGACTCTACTTTTGCCCACTCTAAGAAACTTATCGAGGGTAGTACAAGTATTTTCTCCTCTGAAGGTTTTAAACTTGAGAATAAACCATTATTTACTGACACATTTCATTTAGATTGCAAGCTCTTGCTGGGAGGTAAACTAGACCATTACCTCTTCTTCCACTAATGCTTTATTTTATTATTTATATTGTTTTAATGCATATTATTATTTTGTGTACCAGATACTTATCAAGAATAAGATCTTATACCTGTCATATTTTAAATAGATCTGGTTTTATATTGCCTGAAAATATATCACAACGAAAGTCCTGACAATCCCTTTTCTCCTTACAAATCTCATGTTACCCTTATCTTCACCATTGCTAAATTGAATGCTCTTTACAGTGATCCATGTACAAAAGATCTGCCTATTCTGACTATCACTATAAACTATCACACATTAAATTACTGTCACAGGTACTGTAAAATCTAGCTTTACATTTGATCGTAATGTATGCAGTGATTATAGAAAAGTGATGGATTATATAGTATGAAACTAGGGAAAAAGTGCTGAAATCTTTTAGAAATGCAAGTAGAAATGAATTAAACATGTGCGGTCCTTTTGTTTCTTTTCACACCTATACCCTAACAGAAGATTACAAAAACCAACAAAACCGTTATTCCAGTAAAGTTTAACATCATCTTTTCCTATCTCTACAGAAAACATACCTTTATGATTTATCAAATAAGAAAAATTATTGCTATACTTCTGGCTCAAACAAATATTCCTCAAGGTAGTTTAAGTGCATTGTATATAAAGTGTATTATATAAGCAAGCTACATTTTTGATGTAAGTATTGTTTTTTTCCCTTTGATTCCAGCAATTAAATTTTGGCTACATGAGTGAATTAATGTACATTTATACCTTAAAAAAAATGGGTTTTCTTCCTCATTATCAATGTAACAGGGAAACATATTTGTATAGCATAAATATTTATCATTATATGCAGCGGTGAATAGTGTGAAACACTGTGTGCTGAAATAAAATGTCCTTGACTAGAGTATGTTTTTATGTGAATTTTCTGCTTGTATGCCAATGTGATTATTAAATATAAATATAGCACACTATTATTTTATGCGTTAAGACAAACAGTACATGTTTTGATCTTCACTGATGAACTAATGAAAACATATGGGAACATACTTTAAGTTCCATGGATTGCTACAATTGAAAAAAATAATAATATTGCAGTGTAATTATATGCCATTATTCATAGTCACCTTTAAGTAAAAAAAAATCATTCAAATTATTTTGTCTTGGTTATTTATGTTGAGGATATATACGTATGATGTCATACCCCATTGCCTTTGGTTACAGCTGAGTAACAAAGAGACCAGTTCACCTTGAAGAACAGATATCTGTCATCAGAGACCAAGGCATCACCTACACTGATCTCTTACTATTCGTCATTCACTGTGGCTGGGGTTCAACTGGAGGATTGGCATCACTTTGAGTTGTGCTGCATTGATCTGTCAGAATGAGAGAAGCAAACATAACTCTATCTGACAAAGACTATCACTAGGATGATCCAGCAATGGATAATGTTTGTCCTTGCCTATTCTACTGAAAAACACTTTCTTAAATTGTTAAATTTGCATGTGCACATTTTGTATCATGCTGATATATTGCTTAAAGTAAGTAAATTTTAAGACATATTTTTATATCCCTAACAAGACACTTTTCATCTGTACATGTGACTGCATTTGTCAAAAGGATTTTTTTGCTGAAAGTAATGTACATTTTTTTTTCCTGCTGTCAATCACTAATTTCTTTCTTTGTTTTTTAAATCAGCTATTTAAAGGAATAGACATACTGGTAGGTTTTACATAGCTACATTATTTCAGGAAGTATATGGAAAGTGTATGGAAAGACTGTGTAATTGTGTAACTGACAGGCATGGAAGGCGTGGCTAGGGCTGCAAAAAAAATAAAATAATAAACACCAAATCTGCTTCAATATACTAAAGGTTTGCCTATGGCGTCCCTTTAAGTATTTACTTCAATTTGACCACCTCATAGTCAAAGATCAAGAAGAATTGATAAACAGATAATGTATGCAATGTACTGGCTTTTCTAGTTGGTATATCAGTAACCAGATATATTGTTTACTTTGTTTAAAGACTATAAGGGTTAAAAATGATGTATGTGACCACTGTAAATGGACAAGACTATATTAGCAATAGCAATTGTTAAATGTCAGCTTAAAAGTAAAACCTGTTGCAGACCATCAAAGAGATAACCGTTTAACCTCTGGTTACATAAATATATAATGAGATACTTAGATAGAAACACTCACACACTAAGTATACACACTCTCTCCCGTGCAGAAAGAACTAAAGTTCTTTAAAAGATCACCATAGGGTCAGGAACACAAACATGTATTCCTGACTCTATAGTGTTAAAACTACCATCTAGCCCCCCTGGGCCCCTCATGCCTCCATAAATATAGCAAAATCTTACTGTATTCAAGCCTGAAACTGTAATTCTGCATGCTGTGTGACTCAGAAAAACAAGCAGTCTGCTGACATCATCAGAAGTAGTAGCCTGATCCAATCACAATGCTTCCCCATATGATTTGCTGAGACTGACAAAGAGGCAGATTAGGGGCAGAGCCAGTATGATTCAAACACATCCCTGACCAATCAGCATCTCCTCATAGAGATGAATTGAATCAATTAATCTCTATGAGGAAAGTTCAGTGTCTGCATGCAGAGGGAGGAGACACTGATAGTGTGGATGCATTTTAGGCAGCCATGACCCAGGAATGATCTCTAACAACTATCTGATGAGTGGCCAGTGTTGTTAACACTAGGCTGTAATGTAAACACTGCTTTTTCTCTGAAAAGACAGTGTTTACAGCAAAAAGCCTGAAGGTAATGATTCTACTCAACAGAACAAATTCAATAAGCTGTAGTTTTTCTGGTGACTATAGTGTCCCTTTAAGTCAGAAGAAATACTTATACAGTTGTAGGCATATTCAGTTGATGTCCCATATGTATATTCTAAAATGACAGAAAAATAAAACAGCACATACTGTAACGGCCAATAAATAAATATCAAGTATAAAGTCACACTCACAGATAACAGAGCTGTGCCAGGCTCTGTATACTGCGTCGAAGGGTGCCTAATAGGCAGAACTGGAGGTCCTGAGTGGTTATGCCGGTCACAGATAGATCAGAAGGTGCAGCAATAGTGGTAAAAAGTAACAATTTATTGAAACAAAGTATTAAAACAAAGTAAAAGAAGCTGTGTAAAATAAGTCACTTAATGGTGACACACAGTCCTTCTTGAGTGTCTAACAAGGTACAGAATGGTACATGGAAAAGCCAGTTCCGTGTGTCCTTCTAAACAATGTGTATATGGTTTATGGTTTGGCTAACTGTCACAGCCTTTGAGAAGAAGTTTGTTTGGCATACATGCAATACAAGAAGTAAGTCTTAGACTGAAAACTGTGTTCACCATCTCTAAAAGGGTAATACAGTACTGTGGTTATTAGTAAAAGATGAGGTTGGAACAGAGAAGGCAGTTTAATTGCTGCTGCCCCAGTTTATTTCATGAAACAAACTGTAGCCCTTTAAGTGTTTTGTATTTAAATAGGCAAAATTAATCAGGGAAAAGATAAACCCATGGCCGCTAAAAGGATCCTTTAACATCTTAAATTCTAGAGAGCATTTATTTACAGGGTTAAAACCCTGTGTAACCAAAATTGCTTGCATATATGCAATAGGTAAATTGGTTAAAACAAAACAATTCTAAAGGGAAAAGCCTAATATATAAAGAGACCCTTCTATTCTAAAACATATGATGATTTAAGTATAATAAGATGATTAGAAGCATAAAAGTAGAAAACATGAGTAGAAACATGAGTAGAAAATGAGATATAACATGTTGATATAATGGTTTACCTTACATAAATATGTAATGGTATGATGAATACTGCAGTTGACACAAATGTATTCTGTGTGTAAATGTGACTATGTGTCATTATGTCGGCTGGATACCCATTGCTAAAGCAGAAAGTATGCAGCTATATCTAAAATTCAAATATGGAGTGTTGCTGTTAGTGTGTTGTTTTTCTACGGCATATAACTAATCAGTTTATTGTAATCTATAGATATAGACAGGGATACTAGCTTAATATCTTATTTAATACCCGTTTTCTGTGTTTGGGCTGTTGCATACTATAGCCATTGATGCTACTCAAGAGTAGGGGGAGTTGGAGTATTTTTTAGATCAGATGAGGAGACAAATAAGAGGGTAATGGGTTAGTGAGTCTGTGTGCAAGATTAGCAGGTACCCCCCGCCCCCCTTCTTTTTACTCCCTGTGTGACAGCTGACCCTCTGCCAAACTGCAGAGTAATATGCAGATTACATCAAAAGACCTTAACACAGCTAATTAAAGTACTTGTTATAAGAGTCAGTTGATGTTGTATTTGTGATATCAAATCCAGAGTACATTTTTATTTTCTAATGTGACCAACGAGCTGGAGTTAGTAAAGTATTGCTGTGTTAAGGTGTTGTGGTCTATCTGTAAGAACATAACCTACTCTTGTGCAAGATTCTCATAAGGGGAGTGTTAGTTTTTCACAAGACTGTTTATTGTTTAAAAATTCTTGGTGCTGAATTGCTAATACTAGATATCATGATAATCTTATTAATTATCCCAATAGATTTAGCAAATTTTTTGTTTTTTATTTATCTAATTGCCTCTATTATCCATGGCACAAATAACCGATTACTTTATAGCTTTATCTTTTGGGAGATAGATAATGATTTTATTAATCAACCACAGACTTGTATAAATGGTCTAATAAGAGCAATCACTGTTGGGTCTGTGGTTATGTTCCAAATTCCATGAATGATTGATACTCTTTCTGGATATACCATTATCCTTGGAATTGCTTTTTTTTTTTTTTAAAGGGGGCAGGGTGTAATGAGGGGTGTTATCCACAATATAATGCCAGAGCCTGCAGAGTTAACTGAGGCTCATTTAGCGTACCCCCTTGATCATGTTGACCATGGAGCAATGGTGGTTTTTTAACCCCTTAAGGACACATGACATGTGTGACATGTCATGACTCCCTTTTATTCCAGAAGTTTGGTCCTTAAGGGGTTAAATAGAGATCAGAACAATTCTGGTGAAATGTTAAATTTTATAAGTGAGGCAACCATAATCTGTGAAAATAACATCCTTATATTTGTACTGGTAAATTAAAAGCATTTCCAGAGCACAAGTCCACACATTGTGAACATCGAAAGGCACCCTTCTGCAATTCCCCGGGAGATCGCAAGCAAATTCCGCTCATATTATGAGTGTCCGTACAACATAAAACCCGAAATGCCAGATATGAGCACGGACCAGAGAGCAGGAGACACGGCAAGTTATCTCAGAGACTTTCACCCCGATGCGCTTACGCCTCAGGAAGCCATCATCCTAGACGCCCCGATAAAAACAGACGAGATACAAGCGGCGATCAAAACAACAAAGAATGGGAAGGCGCCAGGTCTCGACGGACTTTCGGCAGGATACTATAAAAAATTAAAAGAAATCCTTGCCCCACGCCTAGCTGATGCTTTCAACCATCTACGAGAAGGTGGCAAGCTTCACCGGGAAACCCTTGCAGTTACAATTACGGTGCTACCCAAACCCGGTAAAAACCCGGAAAACTGCGGCAACTACCGCACCATATTTCTAATGGACACAGACGTGAAGCTCCTCTCCAAATTGCTGGCCTCCCGACTACAACAATTTATACCACGGCTAGTCCACCCGGACCAAACCGGCTTTAAACCAGGTCGGGAAGCAAGGGACTGCACCCTGCGGGTGTTCGCTATACAGGGCCTAGCACTTAAAGGGAACTCCGATCTCCTTATGCTTTCCACGGACGCTGAGAAAGCGTTTGACCAAGTGACGTGGAGCTTCATGTTGGCAACGCTGGCCGAGATAGGCCTGGGGAATGGCATGCTCACCTGGATTGCGGCACTCTACACCGACCCAACTGCCAGAGTCCGTATAAATGGAGCGCTCACCGATAGCTTCAATATCCACAATGGCACTAGGAGTGGCTGCCCATTGTCCCCCCTCCTTTTCGCTCTCACGCTAGAACCATTCCTGGACAGTATACGACGGACGACGGAGATACAGGGGTTCAGACAGAAGGACCAGGTACATAAGGTGGCCGCGCATGCAGATGACATGCTTTTCTTCATCACAGATCCCCAGGGCACACTACCGGCCCTCCTGGGTGAATTCGAGAGATACGGACGGGTATCAGGACTTAAGCTGAACCTGGCGAAATGTGAAATACTGGCCATACACACCACAAGGGCAACTTAAGCACAGATACCCCTTCCACTGGTGCACGGAACAGATGCGCTACCTGGGAATATGGATCCCGCGCTACCCGAGCGAAATATACACCAGGAATTACACAACCCTCCTTCACACCATATTGAATGACCTGAAGACGTGGGCCTATGACCACATTTCATGGCAGGGACGCATAGCGGTGATCAAAATGAACATCCTGCCTCGTCTTCTCTACTGCTTTGGCACTATTCCCTGGCCCATACCCTCGGAATTCATCACCACACTCAAAACTGCAGTTACAAAATATGTCTGGAGAGGGGGCAGGGCTCGGCTTAGCCATAACAAACTATGCCTACCCATACCATGGGGCGGACTAGCACTTCCATAAATAGTTCCAAGCAACGGTGCTCCAGCGAATTTGAGAATGGCACACAGCCCCAACAAACAAACTGTGGGTGAGTCTAGACAGAGAAACCACAGACAAAGCCCTCCATACATACGTCTGGCACGGATCGGCAGCAGTCACACGCACCCTAGGTAAAGTATCCCCCGTCGCACAGACACTGAAAACCTGGGCTACCTTGAGAAGAAACTCAGATATATCACCGCAGCCAAGCCCCCTGATCCCCCGGACTCACAACGAGGCCACTGGATCATACACTAGATCCGCACCACACCACAGCCTACACCCTCTTACAGCCCCCCCCCCCACCCGGGCGGAGTCGGGAGCCACCCAGCGTGTTCCAGACATGGCCTGATAACACCATGTAGGGCAAACACTCACCCATACAGAATAGAAGACACTTATAATACCGCACAGTACAGAAAAGATGATCCCATGATCCGGATCGCAATTAGTCAGGGGAGCAACCTCTTGACAAACCTACTTCTGCGGACAAAGGCCAACAATGGGACACCACACCGCCCCCGCCTGCGCCGGGGTAGACACTCACGACACACGACACAAACCTAATACAGTAAGGAGATGGGGAGCCTAACAAGCACGACCGATGAGCACATCGATGAACCACTTGCATAACACCATAGACTCGTAAACAATGAATAGACACGAACGTAGCACATGAACGATGAAACTCCGGAAGAGGCCTGGGCAGACCACCTGGGATTAGCCTACATCAGGGAGAAAGTGGACGGATACGGGTGTCCTCGACCTGGAGCCAGACTACGCTGACCAGAACCTCAAGACTGGTACAGGGGCCACATAAGACCAACCTTAGCCTTTATACGGAGACACACAGAAATAACAATAAACACTCACCAGAGTATTAACAACATTACTAGATACCTATAGTATTATTGATGGTCGCGAAAGGACACACAAAATTAACCTCACGGCACCCTTAGGAACCACTAGGGGGCAGGAGCATAGTGCGGCTAGAATGCGAAGCTAGGATTACACTAGACTACCTAGCCTGATGTGGCTACGCACTCTTAACTCTTTCCCACCGCAAGATGACACTAAAACGATTATTTATCCAAAATAAGGCTGCAGCTAGACGACAAAACAAAGGACCTGCGAGTCCATTACCACTGCCTGTGTGCCCTGTTGTCTTGAGGCACTACACGAAGTTATACTTAGCACATGTTGTGCAACTGTTGCCGTAGTTAATGTGCCAGTCTCATTGTTTCCTGTTATTGATTGAAACGCAAATAAAAATCATATTTACAAAAAAAAATTAAAAATTAAAAGCATTTTACTGGAAGACCTTATTAGAAGATATTTTAGCAAAATGAATCAAAACAGGATAGAATTAAATAAAAATACTCTCAATTAACAAGGAGGGAGTGTGTCATTTAGGCAATATTCCATTTATGAGCAAGTGCTAGAGGGTAGGCTTTTGTAATAGGAAATTGTTAATAGTTGACGAACCCAGCACTTATGGTTCTAGTAATTAAGGCCTAATTTGGTATTTTTGAATGAATGTTTAAGGTGATTTTTATGAGTGTTTTGAGAGGAAATCATTTTGGAAGTTTATCCAAGAGTAGTGAATTATTTGAGATTATTAAATCAAGGTCTGATTCTGGGAACCTAGTTTTATTTGCAATTCTCCCTATATCAATGTGTTAAATTATTTAAAGATTCAGTCTGTTAGTTCACTTGCTTAAGGAGGCATTTTATTTCAATAAAGAATGAATAACAGAATAAAATAATAACACAATTACATAATTCAATACAGAATGAAAAACATTCTGGAGGTCTCTGCTGAGCAAGAGTAATTTATAGAGATTGCTTTAATAATGGTATAGTTTTAATTTACTAAATTAAAAGTTATGATTGAAGGGAGGTGCAAAGCCCTTCTCAGATTTAAAATTTTTTAAAAGAAATTTAAGGTAATTCCACATTCCGTATGAAGCATTAAGCTATAAGATAGTTGCTTGATTTTTAAGTATTATTAACATTATAAAATGTTGTGACGAGACCAATCTCGCCACATTGCATTGGAGGAGCCTGGTTGCCCGCCTGCTGCCTTTGGACTATGGACCAGACTGTAAAATACTTATTTGCCCTGCAGAAAGGCTTATTCGTGCCTTTTCTGTTGGGGTGTTCGGTAGATTTTATCTACCGAACAAGGTAACGAATGCGCGACCTCCTGGGAGCTGGAGTGTGCCCTCAATTTACCTCCGTGAAGCTGCGGTTAACCGCAGCTTAATTGACTAATCCAGGGTGGTCTTTGTTTGTCGACCGAACACGTGGCGGCGGCCATTTTACAAGTACTGTACGGCCAGCGGTGTTCGGCACCTAAAACTATGGAACTATAAACGGACACTTATTTGCACGAACACCGCTGAGCCGTCCGTCTCCTGGTTCCTGTTCGTGGGGATGTAGCCGAACAGCCGTTCATACGGTAGTTTGTTTCATGTGAGCTGTAGTAACCCAGATAGCTATGCCATGGAGCCTATTCATGTGATTAAAGACTTTGGCTCCATGGCGATTGAACTGTATTCGGTTGGTCTGAGTGCCATTCACCTAATAATGTGCACTCAGACCTGAGCTATCTGAGGATATGTGACATGTCCATGTTTAATGTGTAACAAGTAACTGTATATATTTTAAAGCATATTCTGTATTTAGGTCCCCACATGTGTAATGGAGTTTTGTCTTTGTTTTAGGAGATAATTGGATTACTTCTCCAATTATCTCCAGGGCAGAAGGGAGGAAGCCAGGATGCATTGTGGGGATGTTTTACTTCTGTTTGTCCTAAAATGCTAAGTGTCTGTCTTTTGTTACAGTCTTCCATTTGGTCCCCTAGGGGAGTGTCCACCAGGTGGGAGACCTGCATAAATACAGGGGCAGGTAGCCCTCAATAAACAGACCACTGCTTGACCCTCAACACGGAGCCTTGTCTCGTTCTTGGGGGGATTCACTGTATGCTGTTGGAGATTGATTGCTAGGAGTGTAAGCTGATGTATGCTTTTCCTGTTCGTCTGCTAGCAGCTATTCGTGAGGTTCCAGTTTGGAGTGCTACCTTATTCCCTTGTATGCCGTTCGGGAGTTTGGTGCATTCATTTATATCCGAATGCGTGAGTTTTGGTGCTTTTACAGTAGCTGTGCCTGTCTGTGAAAAGGGGATTATCGCCTAAACGGATTTTTACCCCTTTTCTGCTGAAACGGTCCGTTACAAATGTATTATATTGTCACCTGCCTAATCTTGTCTATTCAAACATTTATGCAAAGTGAAAGCTTCTCTCATCTGTAAGAAAGAACTCTAAGGGAAAGAGATGTAAAAATATGAAATAGACAAATTGCATGCAGTACAAACAAAGCTGAAAAATGTCCATGATACAGTATCTAGGGGTCTAAATTGGGTTTTGACTGGACTTTTTAACCTAGGTAATTGGTTAAGTAACAAAAAAACATATCATTGTAGAAATATTTTTTTGTGGTACTGAGGCTTCTGTCTGTGTGTTGTAGTGACCGTCCTGGAATGTATGTGCCGCCTGATCCTTGGGAGCTGATTATCATCAATATCTTCTGGCAACTCTAGATGAAGTTCAAATTGTGCTTGTTTGGCCACACCCCATGCCAGTCAAGGATGCCGAGATGTTTATGAGGACATAAACTGTGCACGGAAGTATTTGGAGAACCCTTCTCGGAAATACCTTCTCGGAATCTGGAAGTAATGAACTTGTGGTACAAGTCCTGTGTGTGCTGATAACATGTGGAACCTGATATTGAATTGCTGTCAGCCATCTTGCTACTGTCATCAATTTACTGGAGTCTAACCTATGGAGTACAGACTGTGTTTGCATCTGCTGTTTAAAAGTCAAATTATTGCTTTTTTCTGGACTACCCTTAAAGTTCTCCGTACATGTATTCTTAAATTTCTATGTGTGTAAAAAAAAAAATTACCAATTATTTTTTTATTTGGCATAGATTGGTGGTAAAATGGTTGCATGAAAAGAGTCAAAATACCCCAAGTTTAATACCTTAGGTTGTCTTCTTTTAAAAAAAATATATACATATGAAGGGTTACTCAGGGATTCGTGACAGATATCAGTGTTACAATGTAACTTACATTAATTTTGAAAAAATTTTGAAATAGCAAAGTGCTATTTGTACTTATAGCCCTATAACTTTCAAAAAAAGCTAAGAACATCTTAACATTGGCCATTTCTAAACTCAGGACAAAATGTAGAAACTATTTAGCATGGGTGTTTTTTGGCAGTTGTAGATGCGTAACAGATTTTGGGGGTCAAAGTTAGAAAAAGTGTACCTTTTTAAAATTGTTTCATCTTATTTTATTATTTTTTTAATACTAAATTATATGATATAATAAAAATAATGGCATCTTTAGAAAGACCATTTAATGGCAAGAAAAACGGTATATAATATGTGTGGGTACAGTAAATGAGTAAGAGGAAAATTACATCTAAACACAAACACCGCAGAAATGTAAAAAGAGCCCTGGTCCTTAACGGTAAGAAAATTGAAAAATGGTCTGGTCACTAAGGGGGTTAAAGATTCCTGCAACTATGCAATGAAATATGTATGTAAAAAAGTGAAAATGTCAAGTGGCTGAACTGGTCCCTTGAGGAACTAGCCCTCTGGGGATGTCTTTGCTGGGAGGATCCGGTGCTGCCTGTAGCTTGCAGAAAATTTGTTAAACGAGAACATCAAGCTGCTTGTTGTGTTTGTATTTCCCACTGGCACTCAATGTATTCATTTTACTTATGTAGAAACTTCAAAAGTTGAGATTTATACATAATTTATTAAAAGTCTCAGAACATATAAAAGTTGCACAGTTATCACAAAAAAACCAACCAATAAATATTTGAGTTTGATATATGGGCTTGTAAATATTGAACAGTTAAAGATGATTACAGGAATACAGAAATTACAGGAATAAAATCATATTTACAATTGCAAATATAAATATGTAGCAAATTTTCAGTTTTTAACAGATGACGTTTTGCAATGTATGGAGAGGGATACCCACTGCCCTCTTGTTACTTATGACAAATATGTAGGCTGCCACATATGTCTTCCTATTTTTTAAATTCAAAAATTGGAATGGTATTTATTGCAATAATTTTGTATAAAAGAAGTGGCAGAACACAACAAATCAACACGAATACTGATTCATACTGATTAGGAAGCTAAAATTGTAAGTTTGGGACTGAATATGTCAGGCTTAACCTAGTTTTCCATTTTTAGAATCTGTTGCAGAACATACAGTTCACAAATTAGCCAGAAACATGTTTGTTGTACAATGCAAAATCTGCTTTTATTTTTGCAAAAAACACAAGTTCTTTTTTTCCATTTTAATCAAATATGTTTACAGCTCAAAAATAACTCATGAAAATAATACAAAATACTTCTTCGAAAACTAAATATAAAATGAAATTTAACAGCATAATATGGAAATGCTCCACCAGTGTGTGTGATGGGGTCCAGTAGATAAAGGGTCAACATCACACACACTCTCTGTTATATGCTGACAACTCACATTATGCTAAGCCAGCCCGTTTTCTGTAATTGATGCCTGTTCTTATTGTTTAGGTTTGCGATTTGGCAACACACATGGCTTTCCCAGCTAGGGTTTCCAATTTAGTAAGGAGTTAGGCAGTATTTGAGTTAGCTCTATTAGGCTACACAGGTCCATAGTTACCAATACATCAGAATTTCTAACCGAGTCCCTATATGAGCAATCGTTTCTAGCCATTCCTGGCTCACTCTAGTGTCCAACGATCAGTTAGGCAGTTGCTTAGACATTTATGAAAACACATATGCAACATATAATTTTATTTATCCTCCGTATTGATTTTAAATCTCTGCCGACATTTGGTTTTTAAACAGCTTTGCCGTCTCTAGGCAACACATGGTGATTTCACCACACGTCACTTTATGGCAATTGACACAACGATCCGCGATTTGCGGCTTCACTCACATGGCAGATTGGACACCCAGGGAGCACTTGGTGATTGGGTAAGTTTAACAAGCGTTTATGTATATATTTGAGGTTTTTGTATATGACAGCATCTTGATAAAGACCGCTAGACGGTCGAAACGTCTATTTTTTTGAGTGCTATTTGAATACAGTAATTTGATTTACCAAACCCATGGAGTGCTCTCATTTCTGGCTTTTGGTTATAGTATTTTGCACAGAGAAGCACCTGGTATGTATCATTATTTGGGAAGAGTGCCAGAAATTGCATAGTCTCTCTCTCTCTCTCTCTCTCTCTCTCTATATATATATATATATCATAATATACCAATAACCAGAATTTTCTGGCAACCAATCCTTTCTAATACAGGCATACCCCGCTTTACATACACTCACTTTAAGTTCACTTGCGAGTACAGACATTCCCGTGCCTCTTCTGTCTGCGAGTGAACAGGAAATGGAAGGTTCTATTCTCGCCCAGAGCAGCTCAGTTCAGTGTCTTTAAGGCAAGAACTTTTCACACCTTCCGACATGGCACAGGTTAATCATCTCAAATTTATAATGTCTACTCCTAACTGAACATATATATATATATATATATATATATATATATATTTATTTATTTTTTTTTCTGCCCATACATTGTCCATATTCTGCAATCAGCGCCATCCAGTGAAAGGGTTTACCCTGCCATTTTCTATAACTATGACTTAGCAGCTTAGCTGCATTAGCCACAATTCTGAGGATTCAAAGTTAAACCATAAATGCTTAAAGTGATGGAGAGGTGTTTCAAAACAAAGTGTGCGAATAAGCTGCTAACAAATGCAAATTGGCACTGTATTGACAGAAAATAGCCCAGTGGGCAGGTTTATTTTACTTTTCCTCCCAGTTGTCAGATGAGTAAAACATGAAAGATAAATGGTACAATCTGGAATGAGATTTTGCTTTTTACTGTTTGTTGTAACTGACTAAAAGCCCACTGGAAATCACTAAATAAATCACTGGAAATAAAATCACTGGAATTCTCAGTTGTAGTTTCAGTTATGCCTGTAAATGACTATTGCAATGCAGTACATGCATTGGGAAGTGAAAAAAGGTATTGCTTCACTTTAAGTACATTTTCGTTTTACATACATGCTCTGGTCCCATTGTGTACTTAAAAGTGGGGTATGCCTGAAGTGCACGAAGGGTTGGCCCTACAGGTGATATTGGATCACTTTGTGTCGCAATAAGGAATAGCAGTTTCACTCATGGTAGTGTACCATTTAGTCCCCAAGTATTTCAGTACCATGTCAGTAACCATTAATAGTATCCACACACTTACATAAAGAAAATCTAAACTATTATTATTATTATTATTATAAACTACTATTAAAATTGCTACTCTAACCATTTTAGTTACCTAATTATCTACAGCTATAGGGATCTATTCTAGATATGTGTATACTATTGGCAGTGTGTACTTGTTAGATAGTGGTCAATACAATAATAACATTTGTATCTTTTAATGTGATCTAATGTGAGTCTGAAAAATCTGGTTTATCTAGTTACCCCTCTTTTTATCATTAATATTATTTTTTTTACAATCACTTTATTCCCTTTAAATGTGTGTATATTGTTGGTGATCTAATCAAATCAAATAAAGACTGAACAATTTTAATTTTAATACCAAGACTAATTAAATTTACTAGCGGCGGTATACTTTTGAGAACTGGTCTCCCAATTTCCCCTTTTTTCCAGCGGGGGACAAAGTTTCAAAAATTATTTCTGTTCTAATTCTAACTTTACCTGTGTTTAGCCCTATTTACCCACCCAGTCCTATTCTGCACCAAGGTTGGACCTTTCATCTAACCTATGTAGCTTTTTTCCATCATTGATTCCTTAAACACACACAACATCTGCTATACACATATACACTTTCTACATCCCCCTATACACATAGGTTAAGGTTCACTGTAATCATGGTTTATTGTTTCCTCCTTAGATTTCTAATTTAAAAAAATATATGAGTGTATCTTATATTCTGTTGTGTAGTATATTCTAAAAATATGGTACCTTTAATCCCATGGCACACCCACCTTGCCATGGCCACTGCTCTTTCCCTGGCTGAGATGATTTTTACTGATAATAGCCAATTTAAAAGGCTTCCCATAGGGAAGCATTGAGGGATTACTAAACATGTGTGGCAATTGACACGTTGTGCCAATCATTATCTCTTCATGGAGATGCATTGATTCAATGTATCTCTGTGGAGAGTGTTTGGCACATTCATGCTGTGTGTGAAGACACCGAACGTTGGTCCTGCAAAGATAGCAGGACTGCTCCAGTAAGTCCTCTAGTGGCTGTCTGACTAAAACCCACTAGAGGTGGTGTTTAAATTGCTGAGACTGCAATGACAGCCTCTTTACACAAGATCCACTGCATTAAGCTGTGGTGGTTCTGGAGTTTAGAGAGTCCCTTTAACATATTCTAAAATTAGTACAGTTTGTCCCTGTTTTTCTGTTGCTCTATTATGCTAATATGCTACAATGACAGCCTCTTTACACAAGATCCACTGCATTAAGCTGTGGTGGTTCTGGAGTTTAGAGAGTCCCTTTAACATATTCTAAAATTAGTACAGTTTGTCCCTGTTTTTCTGTTGCTCTATTATGCTAATTCTTTCATTTATTTTTTATCTAGTTTTTACCATGTAAATTTGAAAGTCCTATGTTTATTTAAACCCTAGTAAAGTTCTTTAAACGCATATAACTAACAGGTTATGGGCTCAGGACATTAATAAACCTAAATTCAGACAAAATCAAGTGTTAAACTGCAAATAGTAAATGTCAAAAACAAGGTACAAAATGATTTTAACAGCATAAAAGATGATATACATATATCATAATAATTATATATATATATATATTTGACAAATTATTATATTTTTGTGATTTTCTTTTCTTTGTCAGAATAAAGCCTAGGGTTGCAGCCTTTATAACTGGCTCCTCGTAATAATGGTTACATATTTTTTCTTTGTACTGACAAGGACATATTATTTAGTCAAATACAATACACTGTGAATTCTCTTGCTGCTTGGTAAAAAGATTGGAAACATCCAGTCTGCTCAAAAATGTAAACATTTGTGACTGTAAAGTACAGGCTGTGGCTGGGTTTAATGGCTCTGCAAGGGCAAAAATACAATAAAGAGCACTCCATTCACACAAACATAATAGGTGCAATGAGTATGTTATGTCACAGTTATGTCAGGTGGATTTCTTTCAATTCATTTTCTTTATTGTTATTAAAAAAATAAAAAATTTGGGCGGTCCCCACTGGACTATTTAAACCAACTGCCACGGCACCTACCTACTAATCAGAACCGGGGCCTAGCCACATTTTACAAGATGATGACGGCGCTCTGGCTTAGAAAGGACACACACGTGCAGCCCGCACCGACCTCTAACTCTATAGAACAATTCCTACAAGGGCTTGACGACCACTTCCAGCGATTCTGGGAAGCTCTGGAGAACCGCAGAAAATTATTGCCGCACCTACCACAGGTGGAAGATCAGAGAGGTGAGAGCCGGAGAGCGAAGGAGACCTCCTCGGGTCCTAACTGCATTACTAACTCCCGTATCTCCTACCACTGGCCTACTCTGGCCGAGGGTCACCAAGGACGCGACCCGGAGACATTGCCCACACAGACGGAGGGCGCACTGCCGCAAATAGCAACAGAACATCGGGACTCTGTCCCACGAGGACACCAGGTCTGTGGACCGAAAATGTCGGACTCCATTCCAGCCTGGGGCTGGAGGGTGGACTTATCTTGCTCCCGCCGTGCCGCCAACTCTGAGCTCTGCCCTGCTCCATATGACACCAGCCAAGAGTAGAAGAATACCTTACATGCGAACCACGACTGGGCAAATCTTACTGGACTTAACCACTACCTCAGAGCTATACCCAGCCAGGGGGTCGGGTGAAACCGCATTGCCCAGGGGACAGCCTGAGTTCCAGATGCCGAGCACCACAACTGATGACCCGAACACAAGATGTATACAAAATGCTGTACCCTAGAATGTAGTGTGTTAGCAAACTATACTGTACCCCTATTGTCCGTTTTCTATCTCTCACAATAAGGCCATGACCCATTATCCTGTCACAGGCCCTCCCGTGACTAACTTTTAGCAAGGAAGGATATTATTAACCCCTTAAGGACTGAGCCAAATGTACACGTTGTGAACAAAACAAAACGTAAACAAAACCTGGCATTTGCGCTATATGTCTGTCCAACCGTAATTCACCTCTTTCATATTAAAGGCACCCACCCTTATTATATATCATTTTATTCAGGGGAAACAGGGCTTCCATTTAATATCTAATATTTAGCTATGAAATAATTTAATATGAAAATAATGGGAGAAAATATTAAATGTTGTTATTTTTTTAGTTCTACATGGCATTCTAACGGTCAATGTCATAATACTGTTTAATTTTACTGCAATAAAATACACATATTTGTATTCAGCAAAGTCTCACGTGTAATACAGTACCCCCTATGTACAGGTGTTATGGTGTTTTGGGAAGTTACAGGGTCAAATATAGCACGTTACATTTGAAATGGAAATTCGCCAGATTGGTTACGTTGCCTTTGAGACTGTACAGTAGCCCAGGAATAAAATTTACACCCATAATGGCATACCATTTGCAATAGTAGACAACCCAAGGTATTGCAAATGGGGTATGTCCCGGCTGTTTTAGTAGCCATTTGGTCACAAACACTGGCCAAAGTTAGCTTTAGTATTTGTTTGTGTGTGAAAAATGCAAAAAACGCCAATTTTGGCCAGTGTTTGTGACTAAGTGGCTACTAAAAAAGACTGGAAATACCCCATTTGCAATACCTTGGGTTGTCTACTATTGCAAATGGTATGCCATCATAGGGGTAATTTCCATTCTTGGGCTACCATAGGGTCTCAAAGGCAACGTAACCAATCTTGCAAATTTTTATGTGAAAAAAATGAAACACAAGCCTTATATTTGACGCTGTAACTTTTGAAAACACCATAAAACCTGTAAATGAGGGGTACTGTTATTCTTGGGAGACTTTGCTGAACACAAATATTTGTGTTTCAAAACAGTAAAAAGTATCACAGCAATAATAGCATCCGTGTAAGTGCTGTTTGTGCGTGAAAAATGCAAAAAACTTCACTTTTACTGGCGATATCATTGTTGTAATACATTTTACTGTTTTGAAACACTAATATTTGTGTTCAGCGAAGTCTCCCGAGTATAACAGTACCCCCTATGTACAGATTTTATGGTGTCTTCAAAGTTATAGGGTTAAATATAGTGCTAGCAAATTAAATTGCCTATACTTTCGCCATGGGTTGTCAGGCAGCTCCCGCTAATTGTAATTAATTAAGATTCCTAATTATTTAAAAATATTACATAAATATATATGTAGAATTAATATATGTATATATATACGTATGTGTTTATATATGTATATATATATATATATATATATATAATTTTTTCAAAATATTTTTATTTATATATAGGTATATATATAGTGATATATACGTATATATTTATGTATATAGATATATATATTATTTCGTTCTACGTGTATTTTGATATAAATATATATACATATATATTAATATCACAATACAGTTAGAACGAAATAACACACATCTATATATTTTTTTATTATTTATTTTTAATTAATTTTTTTATTTAATTTTTTAACGTATTTACATATTTTTTTATATTATATATAAATATATATATATAACAATAATTATATATATATTTAATCAGTATCAGTCTACATGTAATTTGATATAACATGTAGGATCGCCGGCGACCGGGTAACCGGGTAAGTAAAAAAAAACAACGGAGGGCGTACTATTACGCCCTGCGGCGTTTAGAGCCGCTTAGAATAGGGCGTAATAGGGGTTAATAATAGCATAGCCCAGTGGATAACCTCAATATGAGATGTCTATATAGCAATACTAAATCTTCTGTTGTTTCTGTAGCTAGCAGTTTTTTTTTTTGCATGTTTGTAGCATAGCTTGCTAGCTGACCTGGCTTGTCTCCTAGCCACCCAACTCACCATTATATGTTTGCAACTAGCCTGTACTATAAATAGTGGCTCGGTAGACCCGACTAGACCTTTCAAATAACAGTGTGTGTGGTTTTTGGTTTTATATGGTGTGAATGCATGTCTATGGATGCATGTTTGTGTTTGTATTTTCTAAAGTATTGTGAGGGCATTTGGGTATTGTCTTTGAAAATGCAAGTAGTTTTTGACTTCTCCCTCTTGTCCTTCCTCAACCTCCACATGAGAGCTAACAAACTCATTGTCACAACACTCCTTAGTTAATATGCCCTCGTGCAGTACTCACACTCACCACTGTTTCTGTTTGGCACTGTTTCTCATTTCTTTTCGTTAAGCACTTCACCTGGCCCTTGTTTAGCACCTATATATTCTGCTTTCTCCCCTCACTCCCTGCCAGATCATTGTCTCTTGTCTCCTGTTTCCCTGGTTCCTGGTTCCCTGTGATTCTGTCTCCTTGATCCTGCATACTGTTCCTTGGTCCTGTGTCCTGCACCTCCTGGCCTTTGTTCCTGTGTTCTCCTGGCCTTCGTCCTGTGTCCTCCTGATCCTGCATTAATGTGTCCTCCTGGTCCTTCGTTGCTGCGCCCTCCGATCCTGTGTTCTGGTTTCCGTGATCTCTGCTTTATTTCCAGTGTTCCTGACCCTGCAGCCTTGTTCATTTATTCTACTTCTTATCTTGCTTCTTGGTGTCAGTATATTAATCTTGTGACTCTGGATCTGTGCCCTACCTGCTACTCGTGGTAACTGCACAATCCTGCCCTTGTACCTAAGGACTGTTTCAGTATATGCTGCCTGCACGATTCGTGCTTAATCTGATTTATTGTATATATTTTGTGGCATTGCGTATATATATTGTTTTGTTTTGTCTTTTGGTTCTCTGTAAAAATATATATATATATCTCCTGATTTTCCCTATTCATTTGTGTCTTGGCATTTATTTCTCTGCTGTATTGGTTCCCACATTTAAAGTGACAGTGCTGTTCCAGGGCAGAACCCCTTCATCTCATTAACTATTTATACACAGACACTAATTGCAATTTAAAATGCCATTGGTGTGGGAAATTAACCTTTAATTGCCATTTTAACCCGTTTTTTTTGTCACCTTGTGTGTCTGTAGCAAGGCCAGAGATTCAAGGGTATGTAAACTTTTGATCTGGGCCATTTGTGTGATTCCTGTTATCATTATGATTTTAAAAAGAGCCAAACAACTATGTGATAATAAATGGCTTCATATGATCCCTATCCTTCAATGAAAGATCAGTCATATTTTCAATGTCACAATTTCTGCCAGGGTACGCAAACTTTTGAGCACAACTGTATTTCTAGAATAGTGATGTCGCGAACATCAAATTTTCGGTTCGCGAACGGGCGAACCGCCATGGACTTCAATGGGCAGGCGAATTTTAAAACCCACAGAGACTCTTTCTGGCCACAATAGTGATGGAAAAGTTGTTTCAAGGGGACTAACACCTGAACTGTGGCATGTCGGAGGGGGATCCATGGCAAAACTCCCATGGAAAATTACACAGTTGATGCAGAGGTTTTAATCCATAAAGGGCATAAATCACCTAACATTCTTAAATTGTTTGGAATAACGTGCTTTAAAACATCAGGTATGATGTTGTATCGATCAGGTAGTGTAAGGGTTATGCCCGCTTCACAGTGACAGACCAAACTCCCCGTTTAACGCACCGCAAACAACCGCAAACAGTCAATTTGCACAACCGCAAACTCCCCATTTGCACAAGGTTGGATACCGATCGATGGTTCGATATTCTGAGCCCTCTCTGATTTACTGTACACGACTATTCGATATTCCCACAAATTTTATATAGCATTTTATGTTTGTTTGAGACCACCTTAAAAATATTGGATATCGCTAAAAATCATGATCACTATATACTTCCTCTACAAACCTCTAAAACGAACCAAACTACTCATCCATCCTCTATACCATTTTATCCCACCTAGAACTAGTGCCAGGTTAAAATACTTGACTCTTACTTAACCACACTCAGTCATGCCACACACATTTCACCACTACTCTCACTGAATCCCTCTGACTACGGCTAAATTCATCTTCTACATCAAAACACTAATCCTAAGATTGGGTTGTATCCATGTCTCGGGTCTTTTATTTAGAATAGGGGCAGCTTCGGTCTTCTTCAACACTGACACTCCAGTGCATATTATTAAAAGATTGGGCAGATGGAAATCCTCAGTCTACAACCGATATATTCCTCATCCCGAGAAAGAAATGAGGAAAGCTTTTAAAAGCTTTTAAAAGTTTGGCTTTGTAAATTTGATGCAATAAGTGTGTTTTTCTTTAATACCTTTTCACCCTCTTTGCATGAACCCGATTTACATATATTACTAATATGTTTCTGAACATATATATTATATTATTCACTCACTCTCTGGGCCGGCCTAAGACATCATGCTGCCTAGGTCCAACGATAAATGACTATGGGGGATAATGTATAATAAACACAGGTTACTGGCTATGGGGGATAATGTATAATAAACACAGGTTACTGGCTATGGGAGGATAATGTATATTAAACAGAAAAAAATAAATAAAAATAATAAAAAAAAAGGAAAAAAAAAGAATGCAGCTTCAGAATTAATCTAAATTGTATGCTGTCTAGGAGGTGGGAGGGTCTGGGAGGGAGGGTCTGCTGCTGATTGGCTGGAATGTGTCTGCTGACTGTGAGGTACAGGGTCAAAGTTTACTCCATGATGACGAATAGGGGGCGGACCGAACATCGCATATGTTCGCCATCCGTGGCGAACGCGAACATGCGATGTTCGCCAGGAACTATTCGCCAGCGAACCGTTCGGGACATCACTACATGCAACCAGTAAATAGGGGAATAAACTGAAAGAATATGGTTTATTTACTAAACAATACATTGTTGTGAAACGAAAACTTATTATCAAATTAAGTCTAAAATAGCCAAGCAGTGATTATAGCTTTGTTGGAGAATTTGTACAAATTATTTAATTTTGTTTTTTAGTTTTACTGTTTATTTTTATCAGTAATATGAAAGTCTATTATCTTGTTTTTGTAAGGCAATGAAGAATATTTGGTTGGCATTCTGAACCATGAAAATATTTTACTTTACTATATTTCCATTAAAGTGTATTATTCAGGAACAATTGTACATTTCTGCATTTTGTCCATCATACAGTATTGTAGTTTAGTTATTGTATTGCTTTTACCTAGTGCCTGACTAACACATAAAGCTAATGTTATTTTTTTCACTGTGTGATCAACAATTAATAGTCCCTTATGCTGTTCAACAATATGCTCACAGATATGTTTTATGTGTCCGCTATTGAGCCACGTAGTTTTTATTCTGTTGCACTAAATTTAACTTGCATTTCACAGTAAATAGCATGTTTAAGTGCAAGGGTAGACAACTTATTGGGGAGAGACAGCGCTAACTCCAAAGGCAGCAGAATTAGGTTACTTGGATACCCGAATAACCCCAAGGAACAAGGAAAAAATACAGCAAAAAGCAGATTGCGCCAAAGGGTGATAACAAACTGACCTCCAAAAAAGAACTACCTTCAAAATGTTCTTATCTCCAAAAAAGACTTTTTCTGCTGGGATTCTTTATTATAGTTATATCTCAATATTTTTATATATAATATTGTGTATACATATATATACATATATCTGTATAAGATTATCTAGTATTTCTTATTTGGCGCAGTCTGATTGTTTTCCAACTTCTTAGTACTATTATGCTGAAACAAGATCTTAAAGTTGCTTGGCATTCTGGCCAGTCCTGTTTTTTAAAATTGAGGTGTGTATTTTGCCATATTCTGCTTGTGTTATATATGGGTCCTGCAACTGCTTTTTAAATGTGGTATTTGTGTGTATTTGTGTGTGGGCTGTTATATTGTATATGTTCCTGAGTAGTTTGTGTTCCTGTGTATTATACCTATGAATGCAGGGCTGGCAATATCAGGGGGCGCCGGATCCCTGTCCCCGCTGCGCCTCCATCCTGCGCCGCCTGAGCGCTTTTACAAGCCTCAGGCGGCGCGGAGGGTGGCCGGGTTTGAGTGACCGGCAGGAGGGAAGAGCAGAGCGCTCCCTCCTGCCGGTCTCTCCATTGAGCGTGGCCGGGCGGCGCGGAACGCGGGACAGGAACCTCTGTTTCCTGTACCCGGCCGCCGGCGGAATGACAGGAAGTGCTCACTCAGTGAGCACTCAGTGAGCACTTCCTGTCATTCCGCCGGTGGCAGGGTACAGGAAACAGAGGTTCCTGTCCCGCGTTCTGCGCCGCCCGGCCACGCTACATGGGCAGGAGGGGAGGGTAAGGACCACTAGGGGAGGGGGGGGGGTATAAGGACCACTAGGGGAGGGAGGGGGGTATAAGGACCACTAGGGGAGGGGGGTATAAAGACCACTAGGGGAGGGGGGTATAAGGACCACTAGGAGAGGGGGGGTATAAGGACCACAAGGGGAGGGGTGGGGGGGATAAGGACCACTAGGGGAGGGGGGGTATAAGGACCACTAGGGGAGGGGGGTATAAGGACCACAAGGGGATGGAGGGGGGTATAAGGACCACTAGGGGAGGGAGGGGGGTATAAGGACCACTAGGGGAGGGAGGGGGGTATAATGACCACTAGTGGAGGGAGGGGGGTATAAGGACCACTAGGGGAGGGAGGGGGGTATAAGGACCACTAGGGGAGGGGTGGGGGGCATAAGGACCACTAGGGGAGGGAGGGGGGTATAAGGACCACTAGGGGAGGGGGGGTATAAGGACCACAAGGGGAGGGAGGGGGGTTATAAGGACCACTAGGGGAGGTAGAGAGGGGGGTATAAGGACCACTAGGGGAGGGAGGGAGGGGGGTATAATGACCACTACTAGAGGGAGGGAGGGGGGTATAAGGACCACTAGGGGAGGGAGGGGGGTATAAGGACCACTAGGGGAGGGGGGTATAAAGACCACTAGGGGAGAGGGTATAAGGACCACTAGGAGAGGGGGGGTATAAGGACCACAAGGGGAGGGGTGGGGGGGATAAGGACCACTAGGGGAGGGAGGGGGGTATAAGGACCACTAGGGGAGGGGGGTATAAGGACCACAAGGGGAGGGAGGGGGGTTATAAGGACCACTAGGGGAGGTAGAGAGGGGGGTATAAGGACCACTAGGGGAGGTAGAGAGGGGGGTATAAGGACCACTAGGGGAGGGAGGGAGGGGGGTATAATGACCACTAGTAGAGGGAGGGAGGGGGGTATAAGGACCACTAGGGGAGGGAGGGGGGTATAAGGACCACTAGGGGAGGGGGGTATAAGGACCACTAGGGGAGGGAGGGGAGTATAAGGACCACTAGGGGAGGGATGGGGGGATAATGACCACTATGGGAGGGAGGGGGGGATAAGGACCACTATGGGAGGAAGGGGGGATAAGGGCCACTATGGGAGGGAGGGGGGGGTAAGGACCACTATGGGAGGGAGGGGGGGATAAGGACCACTATGGGAGGGAGGGGAGGGGGATAAGGGCCACTAGGGGAGGGAGGGGGGATAAGGACCACTAGGGGAGGGAGAGGGGGGATAAGGACCACTAGGGGAGGGGAGGGGGGAGTAAGGACACTAAGGGAGGGGAAGGTAAGGACCAGTAGGGGAGGGGAGGGTAAGGACCACTATGGGAGGGGAGGGTAAGGAACACTAGGGGAGGGGTGAGTCAGGACCACTTGGGGAGGGCGGTGAAGGAACACAGGGGGAACGGGGGTGGGGAGGTCCACTAAGGGGGGGATGGACCACCAAAGGGGGGTAAGGAGGGAGGACTACTAAGGAGAGGGGAGGAGGGTAAGGAGGGTAAGGACCACTAAGGGGGGGAAGATTACCACTAAGAGGGTGGGAGGGGGGGGGTAGGGGAAGGTCTACTAAGGGGTTTGGGAGAGGGAGGACCACTAAGGGGTTTGGGATAGGGAGGACCACTAAGGGGGGGGAAGGGGGAGTGAGAAGACCACCAAGGGGGGACTGCAGAGGGACAGGGGGCCAAGGGAGAGCACTAAGTGACAGAAGGGGAGAACACAGAGGGACAGAAGGGAAGGGGAAATCAATAATTGACCGGAGGGGAGAGCACTATGAATTTTTAAAAACAAAATAAAGAGCTGTTCCCCTCTCAGTCCCTATCCTACCCCACAAACCCTCTCTTTTACACTACACACATACACAATGCACCCCCCACACACACACAGAAACATACAATGCATTCCTACTCACACACACACACCCGAAACACACAATGCATCCCTTACGTTCTATTACATAATTAATGCACCCCTTACAGACACACACTGCATTCCATTACATACACAGAAACAAACCTTGCACCCCTTACACACACACACACACTCTTTGCCTATCAGAGGGCCTCTAATCTGAGGGACATGGTAGTGAGGTCTGACATTGGTTCCTCTAAGAAACAAACTAGGTTTTTCTCAGAACCCAAGAAGGGCACTTTTCCTTGTCTTAACTGTTCACATTGTAACAGTGTCATTAAGGGGGAATATTTTGTCCACCCTAGATCAGGCAAAAAATTTTTTGTTAAGGACTATTACACATGCAACTCAGACTTTGTCGTGTATGCCCTAAAGTGTCCCTGTGGGCTCCTTTATGTGGGGGAGACCATCAGGCCAGTGAAAGAGCGGATAGGGGAGCACAAAAGGAGCATCAGGGCAGCATTACTACACAATAAAGTGGAAGCTCCGGTACCTAGACATTTTAAAATGCATAATCACAACGTGAACCAGTTGAGGTTTCAAATCCTAGACAGAATCCCACCCCTACGAAGGGGGGGAGACAGACAGAAACTCTTACTCCAGAGAGAAACTAAATGGATTAGTATCTTGGAGACTCTGTCACCACTAGGACTCAATGAGGATTATGATCTCAAACACTTTTTATGACATATATATTTCGGTTTCCTCACCACTGTCTGCTCTGTGATTTTGTGCTCCTTACAGATGCTCCCCGTGACCAATTGTGGTCCGTGGCTCTCTCCTGCCAACAATTTGACTCTTCTGGGTCCGCTACCTGTCGTTATTACAGGGTCCCTCACAGACAGGGTCTAGGGACGCAATGGGGTCATAGTAGACAGGTCAGTTGCATTGTATCTATTATCTGAAAATATTTTTTTCTCCTCCCCCCTTTTATAAATTTCTCCCTGTTTTTTGATAAAATTAATTTTTTGAAAATAATAAAAATTTTTAAACGTATTTATAAAACATATTTTTCTCTTGGAGTATATAATAGTTGTTCTTTCTTTCTCACACAGCTGGTTATCCAACTAGCTTTCTTGCACCAAGATTACAAATTTCCCCTCTTGATCTCCTGTTACAGGTGAGCATTAACTATACACTGTTCTGTGTTTTAAGTGTATGCAAGACTGTTTAGAAGATATGCATCTATTGATGCAGTACATATGTATTACCGTTAATTCACTGCTAAGTATACAATTTAGGTCCTTTTTTACATTATCCACTGTCAAGTATACATTGCATATCCTCATTTGCATTGTGTTTAAAAGTATACAATTGCATTGTATTTACAGGTATACAGCCAAGTATACAACTCTTGCCCCCTTTTTGCATTGTGTTCACCTCTAACACAAAGTTTTATACATAATTGTTTCTGTAAATACACTGTGTGAAGCTATAATTCGATCAAAATGTCCGTTTTCAATAAAGTTTGGTGAAAGACGCATGACGCAATGACGCGCGTATGCGTTGGAATGCGGAAGTGGGACCGTGAATTGGATACGGCAGTGTTTGCCGCTTATACTGAAGGTATTTAAACGCAGATGTTTCTTTCCTCCTTGCCAGCACGGACACTGGGGCCATCGAAGGGACGCATATGTCCCGAGCGCGCAGCCCATGCAGCCCATGCCGATTTCACAAGGAAAGCCCTAAGAGTGACTTCAATTTCGCTTCTAACAGAGCCTGATGCAGCGGATTAACTTCATTCTCCATAAATAAGGTTTTGACCAGCCACCAGCGGATACAGGGTGGCAATCACTCTTCCTACTACCAGGAATTCGCTCCATCCCTCCCATGCAGACCATCCCTCACAGACTTCAGCATCTTCCTACTGTATACTACTTAAAGAAGTGGACGACACTGGTGAGACCAACCCACAGATAGTGGGCAAAACATATAGTGCACTATATACTGGACTTGTACTTTTCAGGACTTTAGCATTCTGTATATTTTCCATTTTTTCCATTTTTCTCTATTTTTGTATTTTTTCATATATATTTTCATTTTTTCATTTTTTCTTCTTTTTTCTTTTTTCTTTTTTCTCCTCTTTTTCATTTTTTCAATATAGATTCTCTATATATTTTTTCATATGTATATTTTTGCATTTTTTCTCCTTTTTTCCCATTTCGTTACATTATTTTCATTGAACTGTTCATTACACATAGGAGGATACTGTGTCTAGATAGACATTTGTACATAGTTGGTGTATATAAGATGAATTATGTGTTACTTTGATGAAATACCATTAACTTTGTGAATTATCCTTATAAGCTTTTCAATAAATACTATAAATTTGAACATAGGTTTAATTATTACTTTAAACCGTTTATTGAGTGCGGTATTCATATATATTTTTTGTAAGGTCTACTAAGGGGTTTGGGAGAGGGAGGACCACTAAGGGGTTTGGGATAGGGAGGACCACTAAGGGGGGGGAAGGGGGAGTGAGAAGACCACCAAGGGGGGACTGCAGAGGGACAGGGGGCCAAGGGAGAGCACTAAGTGACAGAAGGGGAGAACACAGAGGGACAGAAGGGAAGGGGAAATCAATAATTGACCGGAGGGGAGAGCACTATGAATTTTTAAAAACAAAATAAAGAGCTGTTCCCCTCTCAGTCCCTATCCTACCCCACAAACCCTCTCTTTTACACTACACACATACACAATGCACCCCCCACACACACAGAAACATACAATGCATTCCTACTCACACACACACACCCGAAACACACAATGCATCCCTTACGTTCTATTACATAATTAATGCACCCCTTACAGACACACACTGCATTCCATTACATACACAGAAACAAACCTTGCACCCCTTACACACACACACACACACACACACACACACACAGAAACATACAATGCATTCCTTACACGCAAACACACACTACATCCCCTATAAACACACTACATCCCTTACACAAATTGCACACATAAAACATCCCCAACTCATGGATGGGCCATGTAGGTGGATTTATGGGTGGGCATTGTAGGCGTATGCCCCCTGGGGGCCCAGACCTTGAGCACTGTTAAAAACAGTCTCCAGAGAGCCTCTTCTACACCAGACCTGTGGAGCCAAACTGATCCCATCATCAGCCTCTTGTCCTCATCTGGTGGTAAGTAGGCAATCTAATATATTATTAGTGGCACAAATCTTTAATTTACCTCACATTAAATGGATACTATAGTCACCAGAAGCACTACAGCATAATGTGTCTAGTGTCTATAGCCTGTGCCTGTAGGCTTTTTAATGTAAACACACTGTCTTTTCAGATAAGACACTTTGTGAAGACTGGCGTTGGCCCATATGGCAGAGCATATGGGCGGGGCATTGTGATGTCACATGGTGGGCAGGACATATGGGGGGCGGCAAAATCTTTTTTTGCCTAGGGCGGCAAAAATCCTTGCACCGGCCCTGTATGAATGTGGGCTGTGTATGGGGGCTGCTTCTGGAATGGCGTGTGTGGATGATATGTCACATTGTGTGTTTATTGGTATATGTATGTGTGTATAGACGTTAGTGTCAGGAAGCAGCGCCTATCATAGTCCTCTCAAGCTCATTGAAATATAGGGGAGAGAAGAGAAGACACAGATATGGTGTAGTACGGGCTTCCTTAAAACTCTGGCCCTCCAGATGTTGCTGAACTACAACTCCCATGGTTCTATGAATGAAATAGGCTAAGAATCATGGGAGTTGTAGTTCAGCAACATCTGGAGGGCCGGAGTTTGGGGAAGCCTGGTGTAGTATGTTGAATTGCTTGATGGTGATAAATAAAGAAAAATATTACAATTTTCTGGAGCTTGTATTCAGCCCCAGATATATGCGCCTGTACGGTATGTGTGTATGCTTATGGTATTGCATCTGAGACACTGTGTGCATGTGGAACGCCAGTGGTGTTGTGCTTGTGGGGATTGTGTGTGTGCTTGTGTGGGTGCTGTTTGTAATAATGTAGGAGGGGAGGCTTATTCTGCAGCTTTAAGTGTATATATAACAGTGTAGGTGGCTTTCCTGGGCTGGTCAGGTGTAGATCAAGGGCTGGAGTTGCAATAGCTGCTGCAGGGGCTCTACTCCATTGCCAATTCCTGCTGACAAATGCCGAGAGGAAGTGTTCTCAGATCACTTCCTCTATGTACTGCAATGCGTAAGTTGAGGATAATTCCTCACCACCTGCAATAACTGCTCGGTTTGCCCTAGCAAATATCTGAGGTCTCCTTATAGACCATAGCCTGTTTGGCTCAGGAAGCGTTGAATGCCATGCAAAGGCATTGCGAGTGCCATGCAGGCACATGTGCTATAGGTTGTTGACCATTGATTTAGTGACTGTATGCTAAAGATTTGCCATTTAATTTCTCCTCGCTCTGGAAAATTTTGACATGTGGACACTAGCAAATCCTCCAATTTGGGCATTAAAGAACTTTACTTTAGTAGTTTAATTTAATTCCATGCTTTAGTATGTTAGGCTTCAAGGGTTTCTAAAATGTGTTCCCCAAAAATCAAACTCACAGGGACGCATTTCAATGTGCTCTATTGAAACCAACATTAGGATCTTTCAGTTTTTAGTAGAGTTGTATGGGTAAGTGATCAGAAAAGCAAAGTAATTTAAAAGTCAATTTCAAATTTGAGTCAGCTCTGTTTTCAGTTCTGTTTTGTTTTTTTGGACAAAAAAAACAACAACCTATGAATTCCTGACATTTCATTATTTAGTGAATAGATCTGATAGAGTAACACATATGAAGCTGTTGTGAATTGAATTGTTAATAAGTAATAAGAGAATCACATATTGCAGGCAGAAAACCTAATTTGGAAAACATCCCTAACTCAAATATTTACTTTCTTGGCATGTTTGGCAAAAAAATCTGCAATTTTCTTTTCAATTCTCCACTATTAACAGTTTAATGTACCAATACCTAAATATACTATCTGAGAGTTCGGTCTATTTAAATGCACCATATGGTTAAAAGGTGATTACATTATAAAAGCTCATTGTCCATGAAATAGTTACTTGGCTATTGAGATACTGCTGAGGTCAAATGAAAACAAGAAGTAAACAACAGACACCAATAATTTCACATTCCAATGGCCAAAACAAAGCTTTGCTGTTCTTAATAATTAAAAGGTAACTTTTTAGCTCAGTTTTCAGGGTTACAGAGTCCCAATAGGTCCCCCTTAATCTCTAACTTTTATTAACTAAACTGTGAATTGTAGTGTGTTGAAAACCAAACTCAAAAATCAGGATAAAATAGGGAAGCGTTTTTTCCAAGTTACCATTCTATGCCCAAGTTTTGCAGTTAGGTTTTCAATTCACTTCAGTTTTGAGGAAAAAAAAAACTCCCCAGATCCACAGGGTTAAAAAAAAAAATCTTTTTTTTTTTTGTTGTCTAAATTTTTACCTTTCTTTTGGAAATTGAAAGAGACAGGCTTATATATCTCTCCAATATTTAAATGTTTGTTGAAAAAAGGGTATATTCACTAAACATATTTTGTTCAGTTGAGAGAAAAAATATATGACAAAATGAACAAGTACTTTTCATAACACTTTCTCCAATTTATACTTTTTTTTATGAATGTTGCAAGTTGTTTCTCAGACAACTGACAACTTGCTTGATAATGAAACAATGGGGGGAAAAAAAAAGTTATACGATGTGGTAACACTCCACATAAAAATGAAATCCATGACAAGCAATAGTACCATAAAAAATGAAATCCATGTCAGAAAGAAGTACCACATAAAAATGAAATCCATAGCAGACAAGTGTACCATATAAAAGTTAAATTCATGACAGAAAATAGTACCATAGGAAAATTAAATCCATGATAGCACATGTTTACATTTAGATATAACATGCCCTTAATACAATAACTTTTCTGGGGTAATTTAACTAATTAGGATATAAATATAGGTGGTGCTTACTGAATCATAAACAATTAGAGCAAACTGTGGATATTGGTAAATCATTTACCAACTGGACACTATTTAGTGAGGGGATGAATGTTTCACCGAATTATACTGAAACTAAACAAGTTAAACATTGCACTTTCGAATTTTGATTTATCTTTCTAATTTGATACATGTTCTGCACTTGTAGGCAATATGGCATCCTAGCCAGCTCTGAAACTTGAAAACTATTTTCTTAAAAACAACAAAGAAATAAACGTGTTTTTTTTTTTTTTTTAAATCTGAATTCTATAGTCTGTGTTATATTTACTTTGCAGTATACTATTGTCTCTAACATGCTAGTGTTAGGACCCAGAGAAGAGATTTCAAAGCTAGGATATAAATAGTGTAGTGGAACAGGACAAAGTTTGAGGAGTGGGCATGACATCACTCATGCTTTTTCTCCACCCTAAATTTTGTGGGATGGAGGTACACACGTTGTCAGAATGTGAACTCGGATTCTTTAGAAGTGACAAGAGGAACAGATGTGTTTAGTTCCACAAGTTTTCACTATCTTTTTTTTTTTAGTTTATTTTTCATCTGCTGCAAATTGCGTTTGGATCCCTGACTAACAGATGCTGTATAACAATTATACAAAAAAAGGGCTTTCCTTCTCTATACATAACCATTGCCACAGACATGCAGAGCTTGGAGGGTCTGAGTTGTATGTGATCCAAGGAGCCCTGAGAATGGAGTTCCTGTAACAACTGCAAACAAATTGTGGAGGAAAAAATTGTAGCATCTGTTTTTGAAGAACTTTTAGTGATCGAGATTCCCTCAGCTCCCTCAACATTTACAAGGGATTTACAACGAAAGTTCATTTTCGCTGAATCGATGGAGAGATCATTGCATTTCTTTTCCTGGGCTGTTATTCTACTTTTGCATCCCTGTGGAAATCAGGTAAATATTTTATCTGGCTGGGAGTGAGTTTAATAATTTTTTTTTTTAAAGAGAGAAAATACCCACCAAATTGATGATAATGCATTAGTCAGAATTCCACTGTTTAGAACTTACACAAGGTTGATTTTTAATAGACTTCAAAGTGTATTTTTGCAACAAAGCCAACACATCAGGTTTTACTCAATATTTATTGAATTTACATAGAAGTTACTAGGCACTGAGAGTTATCACAGGAATAAACTGCATCATTTTAGCAGCGGGTACAAATACATGTGTATAGGTGTGTACAATACATTTTTCTAAATTGTGCCCGTGCGAATTGTTGCTGTTTTTTTTTTTTTTATGGCAAATATTAGTCAAGACTTGTATGCTTACCACGTGACACCTACAATATAAGCAGCACCCATCTTGCACTCATATGTCCCTCCATCACAAACATCACCCATCCTGTGCCCAAATGTATATTGCAATATATAAATATAAAGAAAAAGATGACATATATCTTATCTTTCTTTTTTCATGTTATGTAAAATGATACAAAATACTCTAATGTCCATGCACTTGTCCTGCACTCCCAGTCTTTGTTTAAGATACATTGTTTTTATAACACAGAATTGGTCTATTAAATAAGCCTATGGACTGACATTTCACTTGGAACAGGGCCTGCTGTCTCCAGTCATGCTGACATCTGTTCATGAGTGTAGAAGTTAAATACCCAGGTGCCAGGATACAATTCCTAGTTGCCATGGTGTGGTGGCTTTGTCAAGTCCTGCATTTGGGTGTGACACATCATGTGTGTAAGCCTATGTACACTTAACTGCAGTTACATTATTACCAAAAATAAAATTAAAATCAAGCACAAGTATTAATTAATGTGCAGAATCTTCTTGTATGAAGTTCTTCCAGTGCATAAATCATAAAATAAATTAGCACAAGTCTCCAAAGATGTGTATATATAATGAATTTTTAAACACTAAGGAAACATGTTTCAATAATCAAAACGTTTCTATGAAATTATCCTTTACTGTAACACACTGCAATACATTTATACTAATTTGTAAGAGTTCAACAGCATGAACTAATTTTACGTCATTATCACCATTAACACTTACATCTTCAAAGGTCATAATGTGCACTAAACGCTCATTTCAAACACAAAACACAAGATGTACTCTAGTTTTTTTTCTCTTTTTTTGTGTAAACAATACAGGATATATTCAATAAACTGTGAAGAATTGACAAGGTGATTCTATATTTTAAGCCAAAATATTTGAAATTGATATGGTTTAGTTCTTGACTGTTATGGCCCTTGCCAGTTCTCCACAGTTCCCAGTTTAGTAAATAAACGCATTTAGTGGTATAACATGTGATTAGTTAATTATTTGTGCTTTTTCTATGATATTGATGGACATATCTGAGGTTTATTGACTAAATTGTGATAATTGTAACTAGAAATCTGATTTTGCATGCCGTATGACAAAGTAGCTGTTTTGGAAAAAAATATCCAACTATGCTATGGTTATTAACTCCTTGCCAACCTTTTCAGAGTATATGCTATTGGTACATTTGATGAGTATATGCTATTGCTGCAGCTATTTTAGTCAAAATTTTGAACGCTGTTTCCAACTCCCTACCATTAAATTATCATCAAACTGAGATGTTTTTAATACGCAAAGTTAATATTTTTATTATTTGATAAATTATAATGTACTTAGTACAGTTTACAGCTTTTATGACTTTTTCGTTGTATTCACAAGGACTCTATGATGGTGAAAAAAATTAGGTACGTGTGCAGGTGGGGGTATTGGATTCATAACAGTTCCTCACTGCTGTTCTCATAGTGATAGTCACTTGTTTTGAAAAATAATTCATTTGTGATACTGTAACTCATTTCACACAACAGAACACAACAGAGAAATTAGAGAAACCTATTTTTCTTCAGATAATAAAATTCCAAAATTTGTTTTGTATTTCTTTCATCAAGTAGCCCCATGAGTGCAGACGCTCAGGGTTATTTTCTACTTGAAAATTCAAAGTGAATTTAAAGCGAACTTTTAATTTTTATGTTAAAATAGCCAAACTGGAAAAAAGTATCTAAGACAGCTATGGTTTCAGTTCAGCTTTTTTGGCCTTGAATTTGAAATTTGCTTTGAATTCTTACTTTAGTAAACAACCCTGTATAGTTTCCATGATATTCTGCCAGCCCTAATTTATAAATGTTATATCTTGTTGGGCATGTGTCAGAATCATCCTACATTGTGCCTCAATGTGCCTCATGTGGTATTCTAGCATCATGAATTATATTGGAAGCTCTCCCTATGTATCCCTTGTTGGTGCTCCAAACACAAGTTACTTCTTGGATGCATGGTCTGATGTATCCACAATGTAACACAGTACCTGTATTTTCTGATGCTAGACAATGAGGCTTTTGCACTTTAAACTTTCACCATGGACTGTTTTCCTGTTGAGGTTTCAATTTTGATATCTGAGAATGTGCTATTGTGTAATTTTTCTATTGGTAACTAACTTCATTTACCCTTGATAATTCTGTCCTCTGTGCTCCTTGACCTTGGCTTTTTTTCTTGTTTTCTGACTTGTTCTGTGTTATCCTACCGACCTTCACTCATTCTAACTTACCTTCTATCCATTCACAAGCTGTTTCTCTTATCTAGGCATCACATTCAGCCCAGTTAATTTAAGGAAGAGTAATGCACAATTGCCCTGTCAAGATTGTGTCTTCCGTGGGATTGTTTTAAGTTCTGCCTATGAGGGTCATACGCAATGCTGAGAAGATGTTGACTGTAAAGAACGTTCTTTTTCACATGCAGCTGTACTTTCTTATTATGGAATTTTTAAATATAGTTGCATTTCACTACGTAGATGCTCACATAGTAAATATCCCAGAAGCCAGTCTCAGCCCTAAGAATATTAAGCTTGTGGGCCACCAGCTTAGGCATAAACTTACACAGTGCTGGACTAACAAAAGCCCTTCAAACCCTTCCTCCTGCTTTTTTTTTAGGAGGCTAATTCTTGCCTTGCCAACCCTCCCATGGCACCAACTAGAAAATCTGCCTAAACAACAGAGGTCTCGGTTATATTCACAGTAGGGTCAACAAAGTATTTTTTTCTGACAATCGTTTTTTATTGAAAGAGTTTTCAGAATTAACATAATGTGAAAGAGCACAAAAGTAAGAAAGAGTAATATACCAGCATCAATACTCATAGGTACAGATAACCAATGATTTAATTTTATCAATGCGAAATGCAGGTCAACTAAGTCTTTCATCTCTCTATGGTCAATACTATCATTATTAAAACAGCTAGAAATCGGTGATATGTTTGGCTGGGGTCTCATTTGGAGAGCAATGCTAAATTAAAAAAATATATAGTATTTCACTTGAAATTAATCAATTCTGAACTCTGCCATACATGTAAAATTATCTGGTAATTTCTGAAATCAGTCTCCTGAAATGTGCCTTTTCCATTAATTCAAAAAGAATTTCTAATAGAGTTTTATAAAAAATAGATACTTTTCTTTTGGTGGTATACTTACATGATATCTGTGAATCAATATCACTAACCTCTAATATTTGTTTTCAGTCTTCGATACAGGCTGTCGGCAATTATTCCAAGTCTTCAAATCATCCAGGTAAATATCTTTGAATATCTTATCTATTACAATGGGTTGTCAAGACAAGAAAAAAATTTCATTCAGCGGTCAGATGAAAATACATTTATGTTAATAATAGTTATAAAAGTATATTTCCAATGAATGATAATGGATATGCACAGCATAGGGTTTATAAGAAGTTATTTTTGAACAGATATTCTAATCTGTAGCAAACTGGAGATGATTGCAGATAAATACTATAATAGACTTATGAAAACATCATTTTTAAATTCTATTTAAAGCAATGGGAAGATCATAAAGGTTAGATACACAGTTTCAAGGATATTCAATGAGTGATTAAGTTTTTAAAATTAAAAAAGATATGGGCATTGAAAACTAAACTAGAGAGGATGAGTAGAAATCCAGAATGGGATTTGTGAGAATATGTTTTCTATTACTATGAGATAAATGATACGGTTACATTTTGTGTATATATTAGTCAACTATATCTGGAACTAGGTTAAATATGCTTTTGATAGTAGATGATAACTTGAGTTCACCTTGTTCTTTTCCATTGAATATGTTCATTATTAAACATGGTCTTCAGGGGAAATGCCACCTTTCTGGACATGGCACAGACATTTGTGATGGGTTTCATAGTCTGGATTTACATATATAAAGGAAACGAGTTGAAGTTGTTGGTTAATGAAGCACTTCTTATAACACAGCTGTTTGTGAATGTATTTATGTGGGCAGTGTTATCTTTGATAATCATACTCATAAGTCCAGGAGAAAACAGGCAAGTAGTCACTCTTCTTTCTCAGCCCCATGGATTGCAAGGTGGAGAGTAATATAAAGGGACCCAGTTTTCCAGGCTCCATTATTAAAAACAAATTAATCAATTTAAATAACTAAATATACTGACTTAAAGTGAATCTGTCATGACAGATATAGGTTTGCAGTTTTCTAATCATCTGGCTTGACTCCCGTTATACAATTAAGTGTTTAAGTGTTATACTATATCAAAGCTTGTATTTTCATTTATTACCAATACCCCTGTCTCCTGCTGAGATCATCAACCATGTTTTCAGTTGGTGTTACATTTCTTTCAAGATACACCTCTACTTCATACTCCCCAACAATCTATTCTCTCTCTCCATTTTCATATTGCCTGACCAAAGCTGCTGCAATAAATCATTTTTGTTTTATGTTTCTCTCCTCTCTCCATGCTGCTCTCACACAAAGTCTCCCCCTCCTCCCTACTTCCACTTGCAGGCATAGATTTTCCTTAGGCCGCATACAAGCAGGATAGATGCCCAGAGGAAGGTTCCCCTGATAACTTTCATGCAAAACATAGCCTTCGTATCTATGTGGTGTCTATGTGTATCTATGTGGTGATCGGCACAGATTCGGCCCAAACTGAACTGACTAAAAGGAGCTGGCTTTTAGCCTTTATTTAAAAAAAAATTTAGATCTTTGATTGCAACTCTGCTGGCACACTGTAGAGATGAAATTTGATATTCTATCGTTTAAGATTAAGATGTATATGTCATGACCCTTTAGTATAACTGTGCTGATAACATGACTAGAAATGTGTGCCTTGAAGCCATTTAGATTATTAGTTATATAAAATTGCATTAACATATAGGTTTTTTTTTTTTATCAGAAAAGGTCTTGGAAACACATATGCATGCTGTTTTTTGTTTGTGAGCAGTTTTCATTAACAAGCGTTTTACATGCTTTTTAAAGTCAGGGGAGGAGGTTTTACAGATATTACTTGATATTTGGGTTTGCAAAAGAACCTAAACAAAATTTAAATGATTTAGAGTTATTTTTCCTAAACAGCACAGTGTCTATGTAGTAACTATAAGCACTTTAAGTGGCGTTGTCTATGACTTTTACAAGAAAGTACTCAATGAGTACTCAATTTTGCATAAAAAATTAAAAAGGCAATTGGGTCTACACGGATTGTAGAATTTAGAGTGACTCTTCACCCTTAAACTTACTTTTCTCCTATTGTTTTCTCTTCTCTTCCACTTTCAGAATCTTTTCTTCATTTCTGATATATTTCTCTTTAAAACACAAGACAAAGTATGGGCTACTTGTCCCATATATTTCTCCTACACTTGTCAATTGTGACTGAAGGGTGGAGCTGAAGGCAAGCTTAACTTTCTTTATCAAACTAACAAAGGGTGAAGCTTGCTTTAAGTTCCAGCCTTTGTCAATATTGCCAAGGGTGGAAAAATACATGTTGTGTGTGTATATATAGATATATATAAGACAATGTAGTCCCTAGTTTGTGTTATGTTATGAAAAAGAAATAGATTGAAAATTAAGAAAAGAAGAAAGTATTCTGAAAGAGGAAGAGAAAACAATAGGAGAAAGTCAAGTTTTAAGCAAAAGGGCCCCTTTAAATCTCCATATTTAATTTTCACTTGTTTACCCAATTTGTATGTCTTTGTTCAACTTGGCTCTATGGAAACTGTAATTTGATGTACAGCTGTATACATTATTTACATTTGTCTTGTACAAGATCTGTGTTAATATATGTAGAATTGTGTTGTACATATACTCTAGGGGCATACTGGAAACAAGGTTGATTTCTGTGTTTGGCTGGAACACACTTTCTAAATAAAATGCAAAAACAATGCTGGATTATTAGGTGTAATAATTTTAAATATATTATCCAGTTTTAAGACAAGGGGCCAAATTAAAACTATTGGTAATTTCAATGTTATCTAGAAAGATCCATTAGTGCTCACTCCCCACTGCCCCACCATTTTATTTGTGACTCTGGACATCAATATGATAGTACAAAAAAACTCAAATCATTTCAACAAATTGTTGAGGATTATAGATAATTTCCAGATAGTTAAATATTTTAGGTCAAAACAGCAAATTCCTAAAGCTTTGTTATTATGGTCCAAAATGTATAATTCCCTTTTCACTTCAAAGCAATTTCAACTTTATTGAATAACCTCAGAGAAAAGAGAGAAGAGGAAAATGGTTCAGCAGAAAAGCAAAACTTATATTTAGTTCCCTTCTGTTTTGTTCAACTACTGTGTGTTGAAAATATACTTATATTTCCCGGTAATGTCAGTTTATATGGAAAACATGCCCCCTGCAGCCGGCAACCCGCAGCCCGCAGCCCGCAGCCCAACCTCCAATCATGATATGTCACTATATAAATTCATTCCAGGGATAAGGACCATAATTAGCTGAGAGTGCCAGATAGCCCTTGTATAGAGTGAAGGTGAGCATAGCTTTTTGTCATTGGAGGTGAGGATGCAGGCTGCTGGGAACCTAGAAGTTCTACTAAATGGTTACGAAACCATTTAGTAATGATGCCCACTCACTCCAGACATTATAAATACCTCAATTCATAGTAGTGGTTATGGTTTCTACAGTACTCCTTAAAGAACTCTGGGCTGCTTAGGCAACTGAGTGGTGATGCTCAGCATGCAGACACTAAATGCTCTTCAATGACTCTATAATGCATTGGTATAATCATGAATGCATCTCTATGAGGAGATGCTGGTGGTGTGATGATTGCTTTGAATGTGCACTATGCCACCTTATGTTTCTCTGTAGAATACCATTGTATTGGCTGAGATCATCAGAATGATCTTAGTGAGGGAGACTGAGGCAGCCACAATTACACTAGGGCACGGTGAGGGATGAAAGGTGAGTTAAACACCTTTATTTTAGAATTATAGTGGGTCCTAAATCAATGAGTGCAGGAAGAAACTCTGTTAGAAATATATATATAAATGTGATCTAATGAAAAAAAAAAATATATAAAAAAAAAATGTATACAACTATAATGATAAATTATAACTTTGTTGGCACCGAGCATCAATATTAGGGTGTGTCGGACTCCGAGTCTGAAACACATCCACCAATCTAAAGACACTGAGGCCAATGAAAGATAGTGGAGGAGACCAGGATCCCCTGAGTGAGGCAAATCAAGTGACCACAAACTTGTCTGCAGACAGTCAAACAGTGCCCGCTCTAACTCCAGGAGCTTGCCTGAGTTAGAGCATCCCTGTGTCCCTGACTTGTCTCAAAATGAAACAACAGTAGTGTGCAAATTCACTTTCCTTATTTCATATAAGGCCAAAGAATCTTTATTGGTTTCTTGAGATGGAGAAGAAGAAACGTCATGGACCCATTTAAGTTAACTAGAGAAGGTAAATGAGGTTGTTCTAACCTTCATGCATCTCTCATGTATCGTAAAACATGTAGCTATGGGGTTCAGTCCTTTAATATTTGTACTTTTTATAAAAAACATAAACAAAATAAATTAATTCTCTCTCTCTCCCCCCCTCCCCTCCATATGTATATATGTATTTTGTTCCGTGTGATGCAGTGGTGTATTTTGGATTTGTGCTGCCCTAAGCACGACTAAATTTGGGCACCCCCAAAATCTAAATTTGCTCCCCCAATTCATGTCAAGGCCACTTTTTTGACTGACAGACACATCCCCTCATTGATACATGCACTGATATACACTCACTGACAGATACACAGTAATTGGCACACACATACAGTCATTGGCACACACTGTTTAACCAACACACACTTTCACTGACAGACACACACTGACAGGCACACACTCTTAAATACACATAAAATGACATACACACACTCACAGGCACACCCATTCTCACTGAAAGACACACTTTCACTCACTCACAGACACACACTGACAGCTACACTCACTCACTCACTCACTCACAGTAAGGTGGACAGCCCCAGAACATGAGGCAAACAAGGCATTTGTCTGAGAGCTTGGGGTGGTGTTTTTTGGCGCCCCTTCCCCTGAAAATGCCGCCCTAGTCAAATGCCTTGTTTGCCTTGTGGTAAATACATCCCTGGTGTGATGTCAGATAATTGTAGCATTACCTTTTGGTCAACTTATAATATAGGTGGGTTAGCTCCAAGTGGAGGCAATTCCCATGCTGGGTATCTCAGGTTTCGGGTGTCTATTTACCAGATACAGGTGATTTGGGGTATCACTCCTCAGGCATCCCCTAAGAACCTACATGACATGACAACTTTGCCCTGCTAAATTGCTCCCCATTACTGCCCATCCATATAAAACAAATAAAAACAAAACCATTTACATGAATTTAATAAAATAAATGAACTAACCCCTCCTCAAGAAGGATACAGACCCACAGTCCTCTCCTCCAAGCCTCCTTCACTTTACTTGGAAACTCTGGAGCTCCTGCCCACCTGTTAGCGGTTCCAATGGATTTGTGGAGGCAATGGAGCAGCTGAAGAAACATGAGCACCAATGGGTCCAGCCACTGTATAAACACCAGTGGAAGTTCATGTATCAGGGTCTTCATATCAGCAGTCTCTCACACAGGAAAAGGGCCCTTTTGGAGAAAGGACAACGAGTCTACTTGGAAAATGCCATTGATGATGGAATTTCTGGGTTTGCATGGATCTGGTGAGTGGTCGTAAGGCCCTCCTGTAGGCTAATGTGGCAGAGGACAGGTCCGCGGACAACTGGAAGAATACCTTATGGTATACAATTGGAGGTGATCCACGGGCCTGTCTCAATATGTCCTCTTTAAGGTCAAAATTCACCAAGTAGGGTTTTCCGAAGTGGGCCTTCGAAGCGCAATGCCAGGTGTGCTCGAACAATTTCCATTGGCTCCTCCAATGGCCATCCCAAGATAATGTTTAAAGATTTAGGGAAGGATTCTCTAAGATGGGCAGGCATTTCCTCCTCCTTTGGCAGGTTCCTCAGCCTGATGTTATGCCTCTTGGCTCTATAATCGTGGTCCTCTATATGTAGGGCCATGTTGCGCAGATGCAAGATCTGATGTGTTAGGGTGTCAATCGTGGCTGTCTGCACCACAAGCATGTGGTCACAGTCTGTTTTAAGTTGTGCCAATTTAATGTTAAGGCCAGAGGTTGTTCTGTCCAGAGGACATGTAGCTCCAAGGTGATTGAGATGCAGAGCTCAGATTACCCTTCCGCAGGGCTGCCTTAGTCAGAAGGTTCTGCAAGCCATGACCGGGGCTAATATTTTCAAGCAACCTCAATCTAATTGGGGTGATAATGTGGGGGAAAGGGTGGAGGCCTGAGGGCTGTCTAAGATCAGGGAGAGCAAGTCAACCGGAGTGACCAGAAATTGGAGTAATGACGAGGTAAGAACTCCTTTGATGGTGTCAGGGGCCTTTTGAGAGCTGGAGGCACAATGCATCTTCACCATCATGCTGATTTAGCAAAAATTTAAGTTGGATTTGCAGTGGAGCCATCGGGGAGATCAGAGATTAAGCTGCCATGCCCCTTGGAAGGCTGTCTAATTGACAGTACAGGAAGGTATATCTAAAGCTCCAGAAAAAAAGTTATTTAATGTCTAAACATTAGAGAATTGAGCAGTGGGACTACAGTCGTGTCACATATGCTCTAAAACCACTTTGTTAAACTGAAGGGGATTTGTTGCTTAAACTGACCCTTTAATCTACCTCTTGTCATCTGTTGTTTTGCAGCCAGCCATTGATAGTGATGTCTAAAATGTTTTTCCCCGTATCATTCATTCATCGCACAATGCAGTATATAATTTTTGAGTGTTTATTTATTTATTTTATAGCAGGAAACATGACATTGAATGACTTTAATATCATTTAGTCAAATTTAAGGAAATTTATTCCAGAAATCTCTTCTCTGAAATTTTGCTATACTCTTTAAAAAAAAAAACACAAAAACAAAAAAAACAACACCATGCTTATACTTTAGAAGGATTGTTTTTTTAGATAGTAGATTACAAAAAGTTGAGTAAGGTGAAAATTTCTATGCAAGCATTAAATGTATTGTGTAAATATGCAAAAAAATATATATATTCAGTGACAAATGTTATCTCCCTTCTCACAACATTGTAGCACTAGTTTTCACCAGCTTTTATTAATAATCTTATGATTTATTTATGAACTCTCAACAATTTCTGTAGAGCTGATAGAGCACTGCACTGACAAAATTTAGGAAAAAGTTGCACAGTTAGTTAAATAGTTGGAGAAATTTGAAACTTGGCTATTTTGGTCTTAAGTTTAATCTATACTATATTTAGAACTACTGACTAGTTTACATTGTAGCTAACAATGCAAGTCAATAGTGAAAATGCATATTGCTACCTGCTATTTACTGAGTCAGCTATATTTCTTTTATTTGTTATGCAGTATGAGAAAAAGTGTAGATTTAATTATACGCCTGGCGTGCAAAGCATTTTATTTTTAGCTTCAGTAACAGGAAACCTTATAATTAAATGAAATATGATTTGTAAAAAAATAGTTTTTCAGTGTATTTAAGAGCAGCTGGTTTTCATGTAAACCACAAAATAAGATGATGAAGGGTGTAGCTGTTAGAACAGATATAGAGCAAGCTTATCAATAAATAGTTAACATGAAGAATTCCGTAATAATACAATTGAGCATGGTGTGGCACTCTGTACTGCCAGAAGAGGATTAAGGACCTGGAAGTCTCAAGCCAGGGTTCTGCTTTTGGGCAGTTCTATTTTGCCAAAGCTTGTCCCTAAAGATTTGTCATAGTTTGCATGGCCGACCTCCATATATACAGGAACATATTCTGATGCCTGTTTTAATTTGTGTTTAAAGGAACACACTCACATCTAAAAAGGTTAAAAATAAATATATTTGTTTCTACACTTAGTGTTTTGCTTTTGTGTTTTAGATGCATGACCCCTTTATTAAAATATGTGATATTATATACAAATATAAATTAATAAAAAAAAGCTTTAAACCTACCTGTATCACAGTGTATTACATGAAAGTCTCATCTTGGCAGCCACCCGCCTCCTCTGAGATTTTTAATAGTGATGATCGAATCCAGTGACTCTTACAAAGAAACTTACAGTTTGACATCCACTAGAGAGGATGTCCCAGACATCCCACTCCAGTCCTCAAGTTTCACCTACCAGTCCAGGATTTGGGGATTACCCAGTTGTGTCTAAGGTGGAGGGAAGGGTGGTCCTTGCTTTAAATAATCACTTCTTTATCCATAACAATGTATGCTTCTTGCTTAGGGTGTAGTGGTATAGGGTATAGTGCAAATAGGTCCACTCTCCAATATCTTATTCCTAGTTTATTATTTCAGCAATTTGCACACAAAAAAATGATGTATCTATATGCCCATCATCTCACTCAGATAGGGCTCTGACCACACATACTTTGGTTATTTGGCAGCAGGGGTGAGATAATCTGTTGGCACCCCAGAACTGTAACATATTTTGGGTATTACACTATCCCTGTTGTATGTCTCTGCAACCTCTTTCTCTAGTGTGTTTCTCTTCTAAACCCCTTACCCCTAGTGTGGCTCTTACCCCCTTACCATTATATGCCTCTTAACCCCCCTCTTACCCTTTATGCCTCTAACCCACTTCTTATGCCTGTATCTCTTAATCTCCTTACCCCTTGTGTGTGTGTCCTAACTCCTCTCACCCATTGTGCCCCTTAACACCTCTGACACTTATTGTGTGTCTCTTAACTCCCTTCCATCCTTCTTTCATTCCTTTAATTTTGTGTGTGCCTCTTACATAGGTGCCAACAGTCCTGAATTTGCTTTTACAGTCCTGCATTGTTGGTACTTTCAAGCATTTTGGGGGACTTGTCCTCCATTTTGAAATCTTCCTGGTCCTGGTAGCCCCCTAACTTTAGTTTTTACTCATCCATATATTTAACAAATCTGTATTTGTGAGATGTAAATAAAATAAATTGAGAAAATTACACCTCTTTATTTTGCAACCAAGATGACACAGGTTATCAATGAGTCAATTTGCAGATTTAGCATCAGCTTGTCAAAACAGTATCAAGGATGGAACCCGTTATTAATTCCTTCCCATAAAGAATATTGGGAGCCCCACATACATAAAGTAGATACTTTAGCAAGTTCGGACTGGCTAGTAAAAAGTTGCAACAGTCACCAGTATAGAATCCAAAGAAAATATGGGGTGGCACAGTGGTGGGAGGGCAGCGTTTCATAATAATTCCAGCCTCACTTAGAGAGCATACCTTAAAGGGACACTCCGGGCAGAAATACAACGTTAATGCATTTGATATATTTTGGCCTTATTAATATGCTATATTTGTTTGCATGCTGAAAATATTATAGTTTTTGCCCCCCAAAATAAATTTGTAGCAGAAAGCTTCACTATAAGCCTGCTGAGCCATGCCCCCTCATCCCAGAAATATTTTTTTTTATCAAAGGTACCTTTGAATTATGTATTATGATCATTTGCTAAATTGTTAATATAGATTTGCAAGAAAACCAAGCATCTCGTGATAAAAGGTTTGTGCAAGATATAGGTGAATTTCATCATCGTGTAAATTCCAGTAAAGTAACAAACATATTTATTGCATAATTTTATCATATAATGTGTAGAAATCTTTAAAAAAAAACAGGTGGTTAGTTGTAGCCTAGAGTTTCCCTGTAATCTGGCTATAATCACATCTTTAAAAATAAATAAATACATTTAAAATAAAAGATATTCTGAAAGTGTTGGTTGTATTGATTGAATTGTGTTTCCTATTGATGACATTTGTTGTGCATGTTTTTTGTCAGTTTTATACCAGAGGTCTTTAGAATTTCAGAGCTTTGGAAATTAAGAGTCAATATAGTATAAACACTTTACAACACTCAATGCTATAAACTGCTCTCAACCAATAATTGCAATTCTGAGCAGAGAATGTTGCACATGATCGACATTAGAGTTCTGGGCTGGCTGATTCACACCAATGATGCTACCAGAGGTGGAATTTCATATCCAGCAGGAGAGAGGTTAAGCCCAAAATCTGCAGATTTTCATAGCACAATGTTGCATAACAGACACCAGGCACCATAGCCACTTTAGATCACTAAATTGGCTATGGGAGCTTGAAGAAACTCTTTAAGTTGAAATATTCAAGTCACAACTTCAGCTAAAATGTAATTTTGTTAATAGAAAGTGTGCTGAATTTCCATCTATTATTAATATTTCAGTCACGTTGCAGTTTTATTTAATAAAAAAAAACCTCACATGTGCAAGAGATGTGTTTTTGTCATATCACTCAGATCTTTGGCATCCTGGATTGTTATGGGAGCATTCCGAGTTTTCCTAATAGAAAAGTACATAACTCAAAGTTACCGTGGAAGCTGAACAAATGGGAATTAACTTTTTCGTTATCCTTTAACACTCATACTAAAACAATTTTTTGAAATAGTTTTTATTCCTTTTTCTGCCTCTGGATGCATGTCATGAGTAGAGCTTTTATGTAGTTGGATGTACAATGCACATTTTTGACAAAGCTACCTTTTCTTCTCTCTTCTTCCAGGTTTTCAGGTGTTGAAATCAGCCTCACATTATTGGCCCTTGGAGATGGTGAATGGGATTCATGAGCTGCCAAATAGCGGTGATGGCAGAACAGGTCCTGACAGTGAAAGCGATATAAGTATGTGTGGCAGCTGTCAATGAGGAAGGAATTATATATATTATAGTTAGTTAGCTGCAAGGGTCTAATATTTTACTTGATGTCATGACTTAAAATTGTACTTCACTTTTTGGCTTAATACAGCAGACAGTTAGACTGAAACTCCCATAAACCTTTGCTCTGTCCTTAAAGTATGGGATTAAGTAATCATGGCTAGAGAATGTTTCATTACACTGAGTTACTGCCTGTTTTGTTAAGAGCTGATTTCAGAAGTTGTAAAACTCTTGACATATTAAGCAAATACAATTTTGGGGAAGTGAGATAAGGCTAGAACTAACATCTATAGCATTCAGATAGAATTTAACCTTAAACGATACCTTTTCAACTAAACTTGAGGGAATGCTGATTGGGAAGATAGCAGTTTTATGTCAGTTGTAGCTGGTTACTTGAAATTATTCCACAGCTGTCTTATTCTAAGATTAAAAACATTATATAGCATAAAAATATGCTGGCTTACGAAACTTAAAAATAGACCGGCCGAGCCATCCTGAAAAATAAAGTAGCAATGGTCCCTGGATTCCCTTTTACATGTAGGACCTGGAAAAGTGCCCTTTCCCCATTGACACCCTATAATTGGTGAGGTGTTTCATAATATTATAATCATTGTGGTAAGGTTGCCCATTCTCTTTCTCCCATTCTAGGAAGTAAAAAGAAACAACAACATGCAAGCATCCCCCATATTAGTTATGGACAATGGTATTAATGTCCATTTCTTAGTAAAGTGTCTGTCTATCTGTCTGCTTCATAAATATGTTGGCATATTTTAGGACAATGTCCATTTATGAGTAGGGAGGCAAGTTGTGCATTATGTTTTGAATATTCACTGACAGAAAGGAAGACTTGTCTTGCCCTGGTTTGTTTACAGGTTATGAATGACAGATTTCATTAACCCAAGTACCTCTATAGTTGATTTTTCTTTCAAAAAAGTATCCTTAATATCAATAGCATCTATGAACTAAAATCAACTCCAGAAAATAAACTAGCAATGATTCAGTATCTGTACCAATCTTTGTCAGCTTGACAGATTTACAAACCACAAGTTCATTCATTTTAAATGAACCAAGGTAGACATGTTTTAGATCATATTACACTTGACTGCAAGCTCTCATAACATAATTACTTCACTGTTACAAAAGCATTCACTTTAGCTTCTAACAAAAACCTCATAAACATAAAGACACATCATGGAAAAACCATAATGTCCAGTTATACAGTTAAAACTAGACAGTCACAGAAGTATGGAGAGCTTGATTTACCCTCCCTGCTGCCCAAAGGCCAGTTTCCTCAATGTACCCCAGCCTGCCATATCTTTGAAGCTTGGTGTCTGTGATTGGATAGATGAATGCGACTAGTTTGGGGTATGTGATTGGATGGATGGATGTGACTAGTTTGGGGTATGTGATTGGATGGATGGATGTGACTAGTTTGGGGTATGTGATTGGATAGATGTGAGTAGTTTGCGGTATGCGATAGGATAGATAAATGTGACTAGTTTGGGGTATGTAAATGGATGGATGAATGTGACTAGTTTGGGGTTTGTGATTGGATAGATGTGAGTAGTTTGCGGTATGTGATAGGATAGATGAATGTGACTAGTTTGGGGTATGTGATTGGATGGATGAATGTGACTAGTTTGGGGTATGTGATTGGATAGATGTGAGTAGTTTGCGGTATGTGATAGGATAGATGAATGCGACTAGTTGGGGGTATGTGATTGGATAGATGAATGTAGGTAGTTTGGGGTATGTGATTGGATGGATGAATGTGACTAGTTTGGGGTATGTGATTGGATAGATGTGAGTAGTTTGCGGCATACGATAGGATAGATGAATGTGACAAGTTGTCAGGGTACCTGAGGTCTCTACCTCTAAGGGAGGTAGAGACTTGATGGTTTATCCGTCCAGGCGAGCTGTTTCCTCCGTTCCTCGCGGTTCATCCAGCCACTTAAACACCGGCCGCGAGGAATCCACGTCCTTTTCTAGCAGGACGCTCAATACGTGACGTCATGACGCTATCACGAGCGACCTGTCACTCAAGTGTCCGATATCCAATCGGCACTTGTCAGAGGCGTGCTTACCATCCGGAGCCAGGGTATTTAAGCTTACTTCTCTCTTCAGCTCATTGCCCTGTCGTGGTTCTAGCCTGTCTAGTCACTCAGTGCTCTGGTATTCTAGTTTGCTCTATTTGGTTTTGACTCGGCTTGTTGTTCTTCCCTGCTTCTCTGTTCTCCCTTGACCCGGCTTGTCTCTCGCTTATCTGTCTTCCCGTTCCCTCGACCTCGGCTTGTCTCTGACTATTCTCTATTACTCTCGGTACGTTAGTCCGGCCATTCTAAGGCCCGGTATACGTACCTTTCCACTCTTTGTACTCTGCGTGTTGGATCCCTGTCCCGATCCTGACATTACGACAGGGCCAATGGATCCTGCAGGTACAAACAGTCAGCTTGGTTCTTCTGATCCCAGGTTTGACGCCATGGAGCATAGGATGGATCAGATGGCTCTAGCACTACAGGCACTTTTGTCTCGTGCTAGTAACCCACCTGAGGAGACACGTACTCCTTCTATTTCTCCTGCAGTCTCAGGTCTAGAGGTAGCCACTGTAGGTGCTTCTTCCCGTATTACCCCACCAGTACGTTATGGCGGGTCACCGGAGAAGTGCCGTGGTTTTCTGAACCAGATTAGCATCCATTTCGAATTACAACCCCGCTCTTATCCTACAGATAGAGCGAAGGTTGGATTTGTTATTACTTTACTCATTGAGAAAGCTCTGAGATGGGCCAATCCTTTATGGGAGAATGATAATCCACTAGTCTATAATTATAATGCCTTTGTAGCTGCGTTTAGAAGAACTTTTGACCCTCCTGGTAGAAAGGTCAATGCAGCTAGATTACTGTTGCGCCTTAGACAGGACAATCGAACACTTGTGGACTATGCACTAGAGTTCAGGTCCTTGGCGGCAGAAGTTAAGTGGAACGAACAGGCTTATATAGATGTGTTTCTGAATGGGCTATCAGATGTAATTCTTGACGAGGTCGCTACTAGAGAACTCCCTGAGAATTTGGAGGATTTAATTTCTTTTATATCTCGTATTGATGAACGCATAAGAGAGAGGCAGAACACTCGAGATAGGACCCGTAGACCCTCCTTTAAACTAGCGCCTACCTTTCAAAATTCTGAGTTCGAGGACTTACGTATTTCTGAACCTATGCAGATAGGCAGTACTCATCTCACAGAGAGAGAGAGACAGTACAGAAGAAGGGAGGGTTTATGTATGTATTGTGGAGTCAGAGGACATTTACGCCTAAATTGTCCTAATCGTTCGGGAAACGCTCGCACCTAAGTTTCTCTAGAGGACAGGCCTTGGGTGTTTCTACTTTGTCCTCTATTCACAACTACAAAGAGTTCAGGCTTCTGTTACCCGTTTCTTTGAGGTGGGAGAAGGGAGTAGTAAAGACTATGGCACTAATCGATTCTGGAGCTGCTGAGAGCTTTATAGATCAGGGTTTTGTTGCCAAGCATGCTATCCCATCCCAGTTAAAAGAGACACCACTGGCTGTTGAGGCCATCGATGGTAGACCGTTACTTGAGCCTGTTATTTTCCATGAGACCATACCGATTAACTTAACTGTTGGCATCCTACATAAAGAGGATATATCCTTAATGCTCATTTCTTCTCCGTCTATTCCCATAGTCCTGGGGTACTCCTGGTTGAGGAGACACAACCCTATTATTAATTGGGAGTCAGGGGAGATAGTTTCGTGGGGAAAGAATTGTCAAGAAAAATGCTTGCGGAAGGTCTTACCTCTCGGATTAACTAACACATCGACTACCTCTGACAATCCTACAGAGACACAAATTCCGCCTCAGTATCTAGATTTAAAGGCAGTATTTGACAAAAAGAAAGCCGACACCTTACCTCCTCACAGGTCCTTTGATTGCAAAATTAACCTACTCCCTGGTACCATGCCTCCCAGAGGTCATGTATACCCATTATCTACAAAAGAGAACTCAGTTCTAGAGGAGTATATTCACGAGAATTTAGACAAGGGATTCATCAGGAGGTCCTCCTCCCCTGCCGGGGCTGGATTTTTTTTTGTTAAAAAGAAAGATGGTTCTTTGAGACCTTGTATTGATTATCGAGGCTTGAATAAGATAACCATTAAAAATGCCTACCCGATTCCCTTGATCACCGAACTCTTCGATCGTTTGAAGGGCTCTACTATTTTCACCAAGTTAGACCTCAGAGGGGCATATAACTTGGTGAGAATCCAGCAGGGACATGAGTGGATGACGGCATTCAATACTCGATATGGTCACTATGAATATACTGTTATGCCTTTTGGGTTATGCAATGCGCCAGCTGTATTCCAGGATCTGATAAATGAGGTTCTTAGGGAATTTCAGCAAGATTGCGTCATTGTATACCTAGATGATATACTCATTCATTCTAGTGAGATTGAGACTCATCACAAGCAAGTCAGGAGGGTTTTGCACAAGCTTCTCCAGCATGGCTTGTACTGCAAGTTGGAGAAATGTAGCTTTGATCAAACCCAGGTAACCTTTCTCGGCTATGTGATCTCTGGGGAGGGATTTAAGATGGATCCGGATAAGCTCCAATCCATTCTAGAGTGGCCTTTACCCAAAGGTCTTAAAGCCGTACAGAGATTTATTGGTTTTTCTAATTATTATAGGCGCTTTATTAAGGGCTATTCTTCCATTATCGCACCTATCACTAATATGACCAAACAGGGGGCTGATACTAAGAATTGGACTACTGAAGCTCTCCTTGCGTTCAAAACTCTCAAGGAGCTTTTCGCTTCCGCTCCAATTTTAGTTCACCCCGACACTTCTCTGCCTTTTCTACTTGAGGTAGACGCATCAGAGACTGGTTTAGGTGCTGTCCTATCTCAAAGGTTGGGGGTTGATAAACCATTACATCCATGTGGATTTTTCTCTAAAAAATTGACCGGTACTGAAAGCAGATATGACATTGGTGACAGAGAATTACTAGCGGTTATCAAGGCTTTGAAAGAGTGGAGACATTTATTGGAAGGTACATTACATCCTGTTACCATTCTAACTGACCACAAAAATTTGTCTTATATCGGAGAGGCTAAGCGGTTGTCCTCCAGGCAGGCTCGTTGGTCGTTGTTTCTTACCCATTTCAATTACGTTCTGACTTACAGACCTGGGTCAAAGAATTCTAAAGCCGATGCACTATCTCGCCAATATGAGCCCTCTGCTTCAGTTGAACCACTTATGTCCTCCATTGTACCCAAATGCAATATTATTGCTAATACCAGTCTCAAAATTCATTCTCCGCTACTTGACCAGATCTTGAAGTCACAACATCTAGCTCCCGGAAACACTCCTGAGGGAAGAAACTTTGTTCCTCCTGAACTTCAACTGGAGCTCTTACAATGTTTTCACGAAAGTAAAATAGCTGGTCATCCTGGTATTCGCAAGACATACTCTTTGATATCCAAGGATTTCTGGTGGTCTTCACTTCGAAAAGATATTGAGGAGTTCGTCGCAGCTTGTGAAACTTGTGCCAAGACTAAACTACCTCATGCATCTCCATGTGGCCTCTTACACCCCTTGGACATTCCTGAGAAACCTTGGTCCTGTTTGTCCATAGACTTTATCGTTGATTTGCCTGCTTCCAAGAGACAGACTGTTATTCTCACGGTGGTGGATAGATTTACTAAGATGGCCCATTTCGTGCCATTACCTAAACTTCCGACTTCTCCTGAATTGGCGGAGATTTTTGCAAGAGAGGTTTTTCGCCTACATGGGATTCCTTCGGAGATTGTTTCTGATAGAGGCTCTCAATTTGTCTCACGTTTCTGGAGATCATTTTGTTCTCAAATGGGCATCAAATTGAACTTCTCCTCTGCCTATCACCCTCAGTCTAACGGAGCTGCTGAACGTACCAATCAAAAGATCGAACAGTATCTGCGTTGCTTTGTTTCCGAACACCAGGACGATTGGGTCGGTCTGATTCCTTGGGCGGAGTTCGCACACAATAACCTTGTTTGCGATTCAACTCGCTCTAGCCCTTTCTTCATGAACTATGGCTTTCATCCTTCGATTTTTCCTTCGGTTTCCTCTTCTCAGGGGATACCGTCGGTTGATGATCATGTCGCCAACCTGAAGAAATTATGGGATCAGACTCGGCAAATTCTGTTACATAGTTCCTCGTTGTTCAAGAAACACGCTGACAAGCATAGAAGAGCGGCTCCTGTTTTTGTTCCTGGGGATAGGGTATGGTTAAGTACTAAGAATATTCGACTAAAAGTTCCATCTATGAAATTTGCTCCTCGCTACATAGGCCCTTACAGGGTTCTCACTCGTATCAATCCGGTTGCGTATCGCCTTGCTCTGCCACCTGCCTTACGCATTCCTAACTCTTTTCATGTCTCCTTGTTGAAACCTCTTATTTGCAACAAATTCTCCTCTAAGGTCTCCTCGCCTCATCCTGTTCAGGTGGAGGGTCGGGAGGAGTACGAGGTCAGCTCCATCGTTGATTCCAGAATTTCAAGGGGAAAATTGCAATATCTGGTCAACTGGAGGGGATATGGTCCTGAGGAGAGGAGTTGGGTACCTCAGGAGGACGTTCATGCTTCTCGCCTTCGCAGAGCATTTCACCTCCGCTTCCCATCTCGCCCCGGTTCCTTCCGCCCGGTGGGCGTATCTGAGAGGGGGGGTACTGTCAGGGTACCTGAGGTCTCTACCTCTAAGGGAGGTAGAGACTTGATGGTTTATCCGTCCAGGCGAGCTGTTTCCTCCGTTCCTCGCGGTTCATCCAGCCACTTAAACACCGGCCGCGAGGAATCCACGTCCTTTTCTAGCAGGACGCTCAATACGTGACGTCATGACGCTATCACGAGCGACCTGTCACTCAAGTGTCCGATATCCAATCGGCACTTGTCAGAGGCGTGCTTACCATCCGGAGCCAGGGTATTTAAGCTTACTTCTCTCTTCAGCTCATTGCCCTGTCGTGGTTCTAGCCTGTCTAGTCACTCAGTGCTCTGGTATTCTAGTTTGCTCTATTTGGTTTTGACTCGGCTTGTTGTTCTTCCCTGCTTCTCTGTTCTCCCTTGACCCGGCTTGTCTCTCGCTTATCTGTCTTCCCGTTCCCTCGACCTCGGCTTGTCTCTGACTATTCTCTATTACTCTCGGTACGTTAGTCCGGCCATTCTAAGGCCCGGTATACGTACCTTTCCACTCTTTGTACTCTGCGTGTTGGATCCCTGTCCCGATCCTGACACAAGTTTGGGGTATGTGATAGGATAGATGAATGTGACTAGTTTGGGGTATTTGATTGGATAGATGAATGTGACTAGTTTGGGGTATGTGATTGGATGGATGAATGTGACTAGTTTAGGGTATGTGATTGGATAGATGTGAGTAGTTTGCGGTATGTGGTATGACATCGTTAACGCGGTCCCGTGTCATCAATACCGGCCCAGAACATTTTGGGGACATGGCCTTAAAGCAAAAGACGCTCCCTTATAAAAGGGGCGCCTTTTGCCTTGTTCCTTGCCCTATTGTGGTTTCTGGTGTTCCCCTTAGTGCTCTTTGATTCTTCTTGCATATTTACCGTTGTTTTTGTGTACTGACCCGGCTTGGCTTTTGACATTCCTGTTTTCTGTTTCCCTGACTCGGCTTGTATTTTGACCTCCTGATTTCTGGTATCCTGACCCGGCTATTCTTGTATTGTTCTCCTGATCTGTGGTGTTCTAATTTTTGGCTATCCTCTGACTACTCTTTTTCACCTACGTTAAATCCGACCATTCTAAGGTTTGGTAATACGTGCTTGGGTTTTCTGTGGGTTTACATACTGCGTGTTGGGTTATGTGATAATATGTGACTAGTTTGGGGTATGTGATTGGATGGATGAATGTGAGTAGTTTGGGGTATGACTGTATGGTGAATGGATTGCAGAATACAAGGTGGTTGACATGTTAAGAGGTTAAGTATATGAATGTGAGAGAGTGAGTGGATATGACTGGGAGGTAAGATGGGACTATCTGATTGGGTGAATAGGAATATGAGTATGTGGCTGGTTGGGTGGCAGTTTGCATGTAGGGGCATATTTGTAAAGGAATGTTAGTGAGTGCATGTAAATGACAGGTGTATTTGTGAAGAATGCCAGTGTGTGAATTGTGTATGCCCCTCCATTAATTTATGTCCCCCCTATTGCCCCCTGAGCACACCTTGCTTCTTACCCATCGGTTTCGAGGCCACAGCGGGATCTGCAGGCAGCCGAAGTTTCAAGAGGGGGGTTATGAAGCTGACATCGAGAGGATCTGCCAGGTGAGAAGGGGAAAGAGCTACTCTCCTTCTCAAGCGAGCACTCCTGCTGTACCACCAATGATACAGCCTTTCAGCACCTTTCACCTTACATCCCTGTGTGCTGCCCTGAGGCTGAGGCCGTGGCCAAGGCCTCGGCAGCCTTATGGGAACTCCACTAAAGGCAAAACCTAACTATACAGACAACACATGTAGGTGTACTTTACAAGTTTAGTTTTCATTAACTGGCATATGTCCTTGATCTAAAACTGTCCCAAAGCTTTGAGATTAAGCATCTGTCTGTCAGCTGCCTGCCATTTCTAATTTTATTCTACAAGGAAGAATTTGTTTGACAAAGCAATGATTAGCCTAATGGATACATCTCTACCTGATTATAAAGGTTTGATTAAAACCTGTTATTGCTTTATTGAAAATATACACATTGCTTAACCCAAATTCAAATTCAAATGTGTGTTTTTAAATTATTTAGATATTCCTTTCATCCATATTACCCTTGATTCCCGTAGCCAGTGTTTTTATATTAAACTTTTCATTTTGAACATCTTTTGGCTCCTGCTGAATCCCAGGGTTGTCTTTGGACAGATATCAGATGCACGTACTATAAAGCTTTGCCAGTAAAACATGAGAATTAGCACTTTTTTTTTTTTACGATAGACTGTTTCATAACATTACATGGGTAATGTGGTCTTGGTGTTTGATTCAACACAAAGCAGATGCCCTGACAATATAATGAAAAGCACTGATCACGGCTGATTTCAAGATGCTATTGATATTAGTGAAATTGTTTTCTGGGACACAATGTCTCCATGGTACATACTGTCTGAATTGTTACATAAATTATTACTGGAAGCTTAGCTATCCCAGACAACAGATAGAACTAGAATATATAAATAGAATGGATTAATAAAATGACTTTACTTTTCACAACTGGTCTACTCAAGAAGCTGGATAAATTTATAGTATAATGCATTATTTATGAGTAAATCATGCAGCAAGAGCAGATATGTGTTTATTTCTTGTGTTGTCTGTCTCATTCAGTGCTGCTTATTAACATCACTTGTTTGCTTTTCATGTGTTTTCATGGTACCATTATCACACATTCATTGATGTACCCATTGTGTTATTGTTGTGATGCTTTATATCTCTCAACTATTTAGTTGATTTAGGTATTACAGAACTGTTTACAGAACTAACTTTGATACAATACATTTCCTAGGTAATTATTGTATTGACTTTATGAATAAGAGTTGATACTTGGAAAATGTACTTTTTGAACACCTGCTACAACTAGGAAATAAAAACAAGGATAATATTTAAAGTCAACCCTATAGTGTTAATAATTTACTTGAGAGCAAGAATTGTTTCCATTTCATATACCACCTTACATATAATATAAGTTATTCAGTAAAGCAGCAGTTTTTGGGGAATATAAAGTAAATTTCACATTTTAGGTCATAGTAGCTGAACTGGAAACATTTGTAAAAAATTAGAAGTAACTCTTACATTCCTGACAATGCACACTTTAGAGAATAACCCAGACAATTTACATATAACAGAATTTATAATTTTAAGTAGCATTTCTGTTTTTCAAGTGAAGGGTAGTGCCTTGTCTGGTGTTTACAGAGACAGTGTTAGCCAAATATAATATGAATTTACTGCACCGTAAAAGGTGAATTGTCATTTCAAAACGCAAAAAGGTTGAGTGTTGTTGTGGGATACAGTGAGAAGAAAAATTTAGTTGGACTAAAGATACGTAAATAACATTAAAACATAACTTTTATTCATGAAAAATATATAAAACCTTGACCTGAGTCATAACACGTGTAACATAATGAATAAAAGTGAACATACGTTTATTGATATATACACTGCAATCACCAATATGGTTGTATGATAATAATACTGTGATTATTGGTATACGCACTGCTATATTTGGTATACGCAAATCTAATCCCAGCTATATGTAACCACAGAGGGACTGAAAGTAGAGGGTACATTAGTAACAACTTCGAAAGTATCGTATGGGAATGACAGCTTTCAAAGTATCGAATGGGAACAGATCATTGATAATGTAGAAGCAAATATGTCTGTTGTAGAAAATTTGAATCCATTCCACCAGTAAATATATATAACCTGACAAGTTCCTGCTGTGCCTTCGAGAGCACCTCCTAAACAGGACTAAATATCTTGCCTTCCCTCAGACAACCTAAATAACACTGTCTTGAAAGTATCAATCAAAGAAATATACAAATAGTTCTCCCAAACAAATTAAATCAAGGTAATAATGGTGTTATAAATCAGAAACCAAATATTCTGAGTGCTGGGAGCCGTCTAAGCCCCTGATGTATGCGTTTCGCCCAAAGGCTCATCAGAGGGGAATCGTCTCTAAACTTTTCCTGAGTTTAAAAAGAGGGAGGCTAAGTTTCCGACCGGATGTTGAAAATTAGAAAAATTGGATGGACTTATCCTTGCTGAAAAAAACTCATGATGTGTTCAAAGAGGCAATTCAGCACACACACGTTATAATGTTGCTATGGTAGGTACACACAGTTTAAGGTAGACAACTATACTCCTCTTACACCTTGGGTTTCTCTCTGTTCCTCTCCACGACGTATATAGAGGAAACAGAAATAGAAAAAGAACTCTAGGTGTGGTATATCAAGTTGAAGAGTGTATCCAATCCACGTACAGTAAAAAATGGGTGCTCACCTTATTAAGAGCTTTTTGGTAACTGGCTCTAAGTGTGCTGGCTTTGTGTCGATTTGTAGGGTGACACTACCCTAACCGGAACAAGGTACAGGATGCAGATAGAGGTGCATGATGAATTTATTAAAGATATATTTTAAATTTTAACATTTAAAAATGACATACAAAAACAATAAAGGCTATAAATAATAAAAAAGTATTCCTCTTATTGCCAATGGCGATAAGAGGAATACTTGTTTATTATTTACATCCTTTATTGTTTTTACATGTCATTTTGTCATATATCTTTAATAAATTCATCATCCACCCCTATCTGCATCCTGTACCGGGCTCCAGTTAGGGTAGTGATATACCACAGCTAGAGTTCTTTTCCTATTTTTGTTTCCTCTATACACATCGTGGAGAGGAACAGAGAGAAACCCAAGCTATAAGAGGGGTATAGTTGTCTACCTTAAAGACACAGAAACACTGAAGTTTAGAGCCTTAATTTATAAAAGGGCTCTTGAAAATGTCAGTTTCTTTTTACTCACTGATCACATAAAAATAGCCTATTTATATTATACAGTATTGTACTATAATTTGTCTCTTTTTTAATTTCATATATACCCCCTAAAAAGGGGTAAGTGTAAAAGGGGTAAGTGTTTTATGTATTTATCCTTTTGTAGATGCACTTCATATACAATGGTAAAGTGCTGCACTCCAGCTGGGAGTCTGGAAGGTGGAAACACCAACCAGACTCCAAGTTTTGTATGTCTTTGGTAAATATACTTACTGGTGGAATGGATTAGATTTTCCTACAGTAGACATATTTGCTACTTTATGATCAATGATCTGTTCCCATTCAATACTTTTGAAGTTGTTCCTAATGTACCCTCACTCTACTTTCAGTCCCTCTGTGATAACATATAGATGGGATTAGATCACCCACAATTGGTACATGGCTGAATATAATGCATACACAAACTGTTTAGGCTCGGAAAGCTATACACTACATTCATAGAGGTCTTATTTATTACTTATATTTTAACACAGGGTGATTATTGGTCTTGACTAGTGATGTTGGTCCTATTTGCTATTCAAGATTTCCATGCCTGTTTTTTTTGCAAAATTAACATTTAGGCAGCGATCTCTAGTTTCTGAATACAATATATCGGATAATTTCAGTTCCTTGAATGTGGAGACAAAAAATAATATGGATCCAACATACCACTATACTGTAATTTTTGGTGATAGATCATTAGACTATTAATCAACATTTAGATGATGATTCTTATTTATTTAGAACAACAATTAACTGGACATATCAGTTATCACAGTGTGCATATTAATGATAATTGTAATCACTATAATTTGAGTATTTCGAATGTCCTAGTGGAGCTCTGGAAAACATTGATCTTGCTCACTATGTGTAGTTAGAAATCTCTTAAGATCATTTTTGCCTGACCAACATTTAGGCAATATTCCCCATTGTCTGAACACTACAATTGGTAACATTTAGGTGATGGTAGTATATAAACCAAAAACTATATGATTCATCATGTTATAATGCTCAAAGTGTTGGGTGAAATCATTACAGTGTCTGGCAATATTTAGCGTATATAGCAGTGTGTGTACTAATAATCACAAGTATTATTATCATTCGAGTATTTTGGTGATTTAAGTGTGAATATCAATAAGCGTATGCTCACTTTTATTCATATTGTTACATTTGTAATGACTCAGGTCAAGGTTTTATATATTTTTCATGAATAAAAGTCATGTTTTAATATCAATCACTTATCTATAGTCCAACTAAATTTGTCTTCTCATTGTATCCCACAACAACACTCGACTTTTTGGGGGTTTGTGGTTTCTGAGCTAGGGGTTAACCCTCATTTAGGAGTGTTGAATTTGATTCAGCTCAATTTCCTCTGGGATCTGTCATTTATGTATTCTTCTCCTATTATGTCAGTATGATGATGTTGTTTCCCCCCCCCCCCCCCCAGTGAATCTCATTTAAAAAGTATTTTGTAAATGTTTAATCTAATGGATCTCCTTTCTGAAGGCCAGTCCGATTTTTTAATAGTGGTTGGTTGAATGTGACCGACTATTAAGTTAGGAATATGCAAAAGGTTGCATGAGAGTTTAAGATAACTAAATGAGATACACTGTGTGGGTTCATTTTAAAACCACTCACTCTGTTAACCAGCTAGTTGGGTGAGTGACTGTAACGAAAATGTGCAGGAGTTGTTGAGAGTGAATCCACCTTCAAAGTGAGACACCAAACGCTAGGGAAACTTAAAGACTTCACTGTAGATATTCTGCAAACACACCTTTAAATAATAAATAAAACAATTAGTGCACTCAAAAAAAAATGCTTAATTGGTTTTGTTTGGTCTCTTTCTTAGGCATAAACAGACTATTATAAGAAAAAACAAATATTCATTGAGGAAACTGCAATTAAAGCAAACCTATGTCTCCTTCAAAACAGGCTCTCAAGCAGGGTCGGACTGGGAAAAAATATTGTTGGGGGCATTTTTTTATCACAGTGGCCACAGACAAGCACCCACCCCCCCCCTTTATTATTATTTTTATTATTTTATTATTTATATAGCGCCAACAAATTCCATAGCGCTTTACAATGGGTGGACTAACAGACACATAATTGAGATCAGACCACTGGACGTACAGGAACAGAGGGGGTTGAGGGCCCTGCTCAATGAGCTTACATGCTAGAGGGCGTGGGGTATAGTGACACAAAGGGTTAAAGTAGGGGAATTAAATAGTTTGTTAGAAAATGGTTTATGGAGTGCTTGGTAGGTCATTTTTGACAGTTTAATTGATACGCTGAGTTTTCAAAGATTTTTTAAAGTGAGCATGTTTGTTCAATTAAGAACCATGCTAAAGTGCTTTCACATGAGATAAAGACACCAATGAGCCTAATAAATTGTTGTCTTTCCTTGAAAAGTTAAAGAAACTAGAAGTAGGTGACTTATCGTTTACTACGTTACCAAATTAAACGTTTATTATATAGTACTTTGTCCCATAAATTTAAGCTCAAATCCTTGATATCTGATCATCTGTGCTGACAATTGTACTCATTAGAGGACATGATATGGTACATTACCAGCAACAATACAATATTATGCTAAATACAAATAATATTAAGTATTGGCTATATTCCATCAGCCTCTCTAACTGCAGTTACATGTTTTCTATCAGTGGGGAAACTTGGCTCACATTGGAGCTATCAGAATGGAGTTATCTGTTATTTAGTTAAAAACAAGTTTGAGAATGTTTCAAGAAAATGCCAATGGCCTTCACGTGGGTTGGGTTAAAGGGTCAACAATCTTTTTTTAAATAAATCACTATTACATAAAATAGCACACTGAGAGGAATTTTGTATGTTTGTATTTTTGCTAGTAATGCCTTTTAACACTGCAAGAAGCCCGGTTCTTTATAGAAAACAGGTCATAAAAGGAAAACAATAGGAGTCAGAACTGATGAAATCTGTGTTGTGTTATGTTCTGACTGGCTTCTCACTGCTTTATATTCAGAATACAGCTAAAACTGATGAAGTTGGCTTCAAGGGCAATCTAAAATAGTGTTTGCAATTCAAATTTTATGATTCTTCCCCCATAATATCCTTAAAATTTTGATAAATATTCCTTCTATTCATGGCTTGAATAATATTGTTCTCATTTTTACATCTTATTTGAAATCAATTAACTAATCAAGATCCCCCCACAATACTAGAATTCATTTATTTCACACAATTATGTAGGTCAATACAAATTCACTTGTAGTTTTTACAGGTCTAGTTAACATGGAGCCTTATACGCTTACCAACAGTGCATAAAAATAGAAATGTACAGAGGGTAACCATACTGACATATCATTGCACAAATATTCAGCTTAATTAATCAGGCTCATACCATTCATTGCATTCATTAGATCCAGCATAATTTAAAATAGCTGGAAAGAAAAACATTAAATATAATCTAATTGAAAAGAAAGGAGTAAACCGAGTCCACTGAGACAGACTATGGACACGAGATCTCCTAAGAATTTTGTGAGTAGAGGCAGCTGTAAGACACAACAGAAGGTGAAGGGGTCAAATAAATTAAATAAAGACAGCATAAACAGTTTCAAATATTTGCAGTTATGTGATCATCTGTAAAAATTAAGTTCTGTTTCCTGTAGGAGAATCTTTGGCTTTTCTCCAAATATTTTTTATCAGTCCCATTTCAAGTACATCATTAAAAATTAGTGCTTTTGGTGATCGATGGAGAGTTAAACAACTGGCAAATTTTGGGAATATTTTCTCAAATACCAGTACTCTAAAAATAGAAAATATATGTTGAGCTTCAAAAAGTTTCCATTTTCACAGTTCATCTTTGTCTTGTCCTTGTTGAGAGATATAAAGTATGTGTTGTGTCTTTTTTCTGATGTGTTATTTTACTTTTCTTTTATACATTCCAGCTGTCAGCAACTACAGCCTCACTGTGTTTCCTTACCATATCTCTTCTTCTGCTCATTCCAATGACTCTGCATACTCTAACTCTTCTGCAATTGTAGGTGAGGAACAAAAAGCATTGTTTTTTCATGTATTGTTCTTGACTAGTGGAGTATTCAACTGTAAATTGTTTCTATGTCATTCACAGTGAAAAAAAAGATACAATGAATGAGATGAAAAATTTTTAATTTGGGGAAAACTTATCACTGATTTTGAACTAGATATGCGATTACAAAATAATAATACAAATAAAGTGGTAATGTTTTCACATGTATTAAGATATGTAACATTTGTATTTGAGTATTCTGCTTAACTGAATTGATCTACTCTGCTTATTAGTTCTCTGGTTGATAACAGTATGGTTCTCACTCAATAGTATAGCATAAGCACCATAACCACTACAATGACGCTGGACGTCCTTACCTCCAACGTCGCCGGAATCCCCATAGGAAAGCATTGAATAATGCTTTCCTTTAGGAAGGTCTAATGCGCGCACACGCCTATTGCTTCTCATGCGCATGAGGTGGGGGAGGAGCGTGGGGAAGAGCCTCACCCAGTGCCGAGGGACATCGGATCTGGATTCAGGTAAGTCACTGAAGGGGTTTTAACCCCTTCAGCAACATGGGATGGTGGGTGGGAGGGAGAGGATATGTTTTCTGGCACTGGAGAGTCCCTTTAAGTATAGGCTGCAGTGGTTCAAAAGAAGCCTCATGCCTTGTAAATGGACAGGAAGTTGGCTGAGGAATCAGCATCTATGGGTAGACCTGGGTCCAGGGCCATTGCAAGGATTTCTGACTACACAGGCAAAGATGCGTTTGCCTCCCCCCGACCCCTTCCTACCTCCCCTTTGTAGTATGGCCATGCAGACCTCTACACGGTCTGAAAGGAAGCTACTCCCAGTGAACAGCTCCCTGTAAGACCATGTAGAGAATGAAGAAGCTTATCTTCCATGGTCTGCGTGTCCACACTACATGGAGCATTGCACCCCCAGTCTGGGCACCCTAAAGTGGCCACTTCTGTCACCTGAACTGGGTAGAGATAAACATCACTCTCCTTTGCCTAGAGAAAGGGGCACTTATCCAAAGGTCAGGAATACTAGTCCTGAAGAAAGAAATATGATGAAAGGCAACAAATCCTCTGTATAAAACAGTTTTAAACAAACCTCCCAATTATGGCATCCAGAGAATCTAAAAAATGTATGCAATTGCCCTAAAGAATCTAAAAAATGTATGCAATTGCCCTAAAAGGGGTGAAATCACTCTCATTCTTTAACATAATTAAATCTTAACAATAGGAAGAAAGGGAACTTTCTTCAATTACCAGTTTGAGGTGAAGGTTGTCTTATTTACTATGAATGAAAGGAATTTAAGATATTTATTGGGAAGATAGAAATATATATATATATGTATATGTAATGGAGGGGAGAGTGGTGACACAATTTATTAGGGACATAAATAGGAAAGGAAGGTATGCCTAATTATAGAATAGAATATAGAAAGTTGAATTAGAGAGATATGCAATGTGACATGATTTGTAAAGCAGGGATGGGTAGTGGTCTAATTAATTAAAGAATGCAGGAATATGCCATTCTTTGTTGGGTGTAAAGAGAGATGGTAAAGTTATAGACAGTGAGAAGATGGGAGGGAAGGTAGTAAATTATATTCTGAAAGAAGAGGATGAGGGTAATGCAGGGATGTGATGATTTCACAAGGTGGTGTGGAGGAACACTTGATTAAAGAGTGCCAGTCTGAAATGCTAATGATATAGGTTTAAAATGGTAGAAATTAACTAACCTTTACACTATGCTAAAACTAAATCTTAATACCTACACTATTAAAATATCGTACTATAAATGGTACATAAAAGCAAAGCATCTAGTAGTTCAAACATATGCCATCTTGGAGTTCCACAGACAGTTATAAACCATATGACCATCAGTTTCATGGTCTAGTACAGGGGTAAGCAACCCCAGATGTTTTGGAATACATCTCCTATAATGCTCTTACAGCCATAATGTTAGCAAAACATAATGGGAGATGTAGTCCAGAACATCTGGAGTGCTGAAGGTTACCTGCCCCTGGTCTAGTACGTCTCCAAAACCCCTCTTTGTATCACAATGTATGTTTCAGAGCAGCACACAAAATATAACTTTGGTGACAACATAACATTTAATTGTTTTAGTATTTGTAGATCTAGCTATAGCTAAAGCTGAATATTTGTTGTCTGCAGTATGTCAGAGGAGTTATCACTTGAATAAGCAGGTGTTTTCCTGCATGCTCTCTATTTTGCTATGATGCCTCACGCAGTCCTTCAGTACATTCCTAATTAGTGCATTTATCTGGTGTAAAAGCTTCAGGAGATAATTTCATGTTCCTAACATTGCAATACCTAGTGGTGGTATCAGCAGGATATATTGACATCACACACTGGAGAGTAAACCAAAGTCTACTTTGATATCATGTTTTTTCATAGTCCATTTCAGGAGTGCCTTAAACTAATCCCAGTACAAAGCACAAAAACGCTGGAATGGTTTTATACTCTATGAATATAATTATGTCCAATTTATGATAATGCTAGTTTTACTATTTTCTAATATATATTATTCTAAGGGTTTTTAATTTAATGTGTCACAGCATGATAGATCCAGACAAGAACACACATAATAATATATTGTCTGTTCGACAATTACTGTACTTGTTAATGTCCATTTAATGAATTCATGTGCTTGTTATGTACTCAAGTTGGCAGTAGAGTAACTCTGTGCCTTGGGTTCTAGAATTTGAAAGATACTTGTTAAAATTCATAGGCAGGTATGACCTTACATGGCCTGCCATAAACATGCATTTACATGAAATCCATTATTAATAACAGGTCAAAAGTCCTGTGATCAAAGGATGATGAAACCCAGGCTGTTATTTCTCTGCCAAAATGTCTCCAGTAACTGTTTAATATCAACTATGTGTAAATTATGAATTGATGGGTTAATCTGTTTCTGTTCTCCTGTATTTCTTCAACCTTGTTACTGGCAAAAGATTAAAATATTTTGACAAATATTGCAAACTACATGAATTAAAACTAGGATCGCGTGTCATTTTATGAAGATGACTATATATTGTTTACATTTCTAAGTATTCTAGAAATGGTAACTTTCAGAACACAAATCATAGGTCAAATGAGCAAAAAGTAACCAATAGTGTGAAAAAGATGAGTACTAGAAAAAAAAAATCTACATTTTTAAATCTTATAGATTATATATTTAATAAAGTTATAAATATAGATTTTATTTTACCGCTCTTCATTTTTTCCCTCTTTTGGTCACTTTTCACTTGCTCTGTTAATAAATTCAACATTTAGTTGCAGTCCCTAGCATCTATTAACTTATTTTCCTTTCAATCGTCTCTTTTTTTGGCACCAAGGGTGGAATTCAGAATCACAAATCAAATGAACATGCTTGTCTATTGAGAGTTTTGTTTGACTTGCAATTCGGTTGTTGCTGCGGCAATATCACACCAAAAATTCAGTTTACTGATTGGTTTACTAAAGGTTTAGATCAGTGATAGACAACCGGAGCATTCCAAATGTTGTGGACTCCATCTTCCTTGATGTTTTGCCAGCATTATGGCTGTAAGAACATTAAGGTAGTTGCAGTTTCACAAAATAAAAAAAAAACCTTTATCTGAATACCTTTGAAATCAGGCCCAATGAGGGCCTTTACACCTTGTCAGCTCCCTACCTGGTTTAAAAGGGTCCAATGAACACCACATGACTATTTGTTTTGTTACAGACTTAAAAGTTAAGAGAAA